>NC_091485.1:76706638-76795862 GCF_947461875.1 Haliaeetus albicilla
GGGGCACTGGGATACTGGGAGCACTGGTCACACTGGGGGCACTGGTTACACTGGGGTGGGGGCACTGGGATACTGGGAGCACTGGTCACACTGGGGGCACTGGTTACACTGGGGTGGGGGCACTGGGATACTGGGAGCACTGGTCACACTGGGGGCACTGGTTACACTGGGGTGGGGGCACTGGGATACTGGGAGCACTGGTCACACTGGGGGCACTGGTTACACTGGGGTGGGGGCACTGGGATACTGGGAGCACTGGTCACACTGGGGGCACTGGTTACACTGGGGTGGGGGCACTGGGATACTGGGAGCACTGGTCACACTGGGGGCACTGGTTACACTGGGGTGGGGGCACTGGGATACTGGGAGCACTGGTCACACTGGGGGCACTGGTTACACTGGGGTGGGGGCACTGGGATACTGGGAGCACTGGTCACACTGGGGGCACTGGTTACACTGGGGTGGGGGCACTGGGATACTGGGAGCACTGGTCACACTGGGGGCACTGGTTACACTGGGGTGGGGGCACTGGGATACTGGGAGCACTGGTCACACTGGGGGCACTGGTTACACTGGGGTGGGGGCACTGGGATACTGGGAGCACTGGTCACACTGGGGGCACTGGTTACACTGGGGTGGGGGCACTGGGATACTGGGAGCACTGGTCACACTGGGGGCACTGGTTACACTGGGGTGGGGGCACTGGGATACTGGGAGCACTGGTCACACTGGGGGCACTGGTTACACTGGGGTGGGGGCACTGGGATACTGGGAGCACTGGTCACACTGGGGGCACTGGTTACACTGGGGTGGGGGCACTGGGATACTGGGAGCACTGGTCACACTGGGGGCACTGGTTACACTGGGGTGGGGGCACTGGGATACTGGGAGCACTGGTCACACTGGGGGCACTGGTTACACTGGGGTGGGGGCACTGGGATACTGGGAGCACTGGTCACACTGGGGGCACTGGTTACACTGGGGTGGGGGCACTGGGATACTGGGAGCACTGGTCACACTGGGGCACTGGTTACACTGGGGTGGGGGCACTGGGATACTGGGAGCACTGGTCACACTGGGGGCACTGGTTACACTGGGGTGGGGGCACTGGGATACTGGGAGCACTGGTCACACTGGGGGCACTGGTTACACTGGGGTGGGGGCACTGGGATACTGGGAGCACTGGTCACACTGGGGGCACTGGTTACACTGGGGTGGGGGCACTGGGATACTGGGAGCACTGGTCACACTGGGGGCACTGGTTACACTGGGGTGGGGGCACTGGGATACTGGGAGCACTGGTCACACTGGGGGCACTGGTTACACTGGGGTGGGGGCACTGGGATACTGGGAGCACTGGTCACACTGGGGGCACTGGTTACACTGGGGTGGGGGCACTGGGATACTGGGAGCACTGGTCACACTGGGGGCACTGGTTACACTGGGGTGGGGGCACTGGGATACTGGGAGCACTGGTCACACTGGGGGCACTGGTTACACTGGGGTGGGGGCACTGGGATACTGGGAGCACTGGTCACACTGGGGGCACTGGTTACACTGGGGTGGGGGCACTGGGATACTGGGAGCACTGGTCACACTGGGGGCACTGGTTACACTGGGGTGGGGGCACTGGGATACTGGGAGCACTGGTCACACTGGGGGCACTGGTTACACTGGGGTGGGGGCACTGGGATACTGGGAGCACTGGTCACACTGGGGGCACTGGTTACACTGGGGTGGGGGCACTGGGATACTGGGAGCACTGGTCACACTGGGGCACTGGTTACACTGGGGTGGGGGCACTGGGATACTGGGAGCACTGGTCACACTGGGGGCACTGGTTACACTGGGGTGGGGGCACTGGGATACTGGGAGCACTGGTCACACTGGGGGCACTGGTTACACTGGGGTGGGGGCACTGGGATACTGGGAGCACTGGTCACACTGGGGGCACTGGTTACACTGGGGTGGGGGCACTGGGATACTGGGAGCACTGGTCACACTGGGGGCACTGGTTACACTGGGGTGGGGGCACTGGGATACTGGGAGCACTGGTCACACTGGGGGCACTGGTTACACTGGGGTGGGGGCACTGGGATACTGGGAGCACTGGTCACACTGGGGGCACTGGTTACACTGGGGTGGGGGCACTGGGATACTGGGAGCACTGGTCACACTGGGGGCACTGGTTACACTGGGGTGGGGGCACTGGGATACTGGGAGCACTGGTCACACTGGGGGCACTGGTTACACTGGGGTGGGGGCACTGGGATACTGGGAGCACTGGTCACACTGGGGGCACTGGTTACACTGGGGTGGGGGCACTGGGATACTGGGAGCACTGGTCACACTGGGGGCACTGGTTACACTGGGGTGGGGGCACTGGGATACTGGGAGCACTGGTCACACTGGGGGCACTGGTTACACTGGGGTGGGGGCACTGGGATACTGGGAGCACTGGTCACACTGGGGGCACTGGTTACACTGGGGTGGGGGCACTGGGATACTGGGAGCACTGGTCACACTGGGGGCACTGGTTACACTGGGGTGGGGGCACTGGGATACTGGGAGCACTGGTCACACTGGGGGCACTGGTTACACTGGGGTGGGGGCACTGGGATACTGGGAGCACTGGTCACACTGGGGGCACTGGTTACACTGGGGTGGGGGCACTGGGATACTGGGAGCACTGGTCACACTGGGGGCACTGGTTACACTGGGGTGGGGGCACTGGGATACTGGGAGCACTGGTCACACTGGGGGCACTGGTTACACTGGGGTGGGGGCACTGGGATACTGGGAGCACTGGTCACACTGGGGGCACTGGTTACACTGGGGTGGGGGCACTGGGATACTGGGAGCACTGGTCACACTGGGGGCACTGGTTACACTGGGGTGGGGGCACTGGGATACTGGGAGCACTGGTCACACTGGGGGCACTGGTTACACTGGGGTGGGGGCACTGGGATACTGGGAGCACTGGTCACACTGGGGGCACTGGTTACACTGGGGTGGGGGCACTGGGATACTGGGAGCACTGGTCACACTGGGGGCACTGGTTACACTGGGGTGGGGGCACTGGGATACTGGGAGCACTGGTCACACTGGGGGCACTGGTTACACTGGGGTGGGGGCACTGGGATACTGGGAGCACTGGTCACACTGGGGGCACTGGTTACACTGGGGTGGGGGCACTGGGATACTGGGAGCACTGGTCACACTGGGGGCACTGGTTACACTGGGGTGGGGGCACTGGGATACTGGGAGCACTGGTCACACTGGGGGCACTGGTTACACTGGGGTGGGGGCACTGGGATACTGGGAGCACTGGTCACACTGGGGGCACTGGTTACACTGGGGTGGGGGCACTGGGATACTGGGAGCACTGGTCACACTGGGGGCACTGGTTACACTGGGGTGGGGGCACTGGGATACTGGGAGCACTGGTCACACTGGGGGCACTGGTTACACTGGGGTGGGGGCACTGGGATACTGGGAGCACTGGTCACACTGGGGGCACTGGTTACACTGGGGTGGGGGCACTGGGATACTGGGAGCACTGGTCACACTGGGGGCACTGGTTACACTGGGGTGGGGGCACTGGGATACTGGGAGCACTGGTCACACTGGGGGCACTGGTTACACTGGGGTGGGGGCACTGGGATACTGGGAGCACTGGTCACACTGGGGGCACTGGTTACACTGGGGTGGGGGCACTGGGATACTGGGAGCACTGGTCACACTGGGGGCACTGGTTACACTGGGGTGGGGGCACTGGGATACTGGGAGCACTGGTCACACTGGGGGCACTGGTTACACTGGGGTGGGGGCACTGGGATACTGGGAGCACTGGTCACACTGGGGGCACTGGTTACACTGGGGTGGGGGCACTGGGATACTGGGAGCACTGGTCACACTGGGGGCACTGGTTACACTGGGGTGGGGGCACTGGGATACTGGGAGCACTGGTCACACTGGGGGCACTGGTTACACTGGGGTGGGGGCACTGGGATACTGGGAGCACTGGTCACACTGGGGGCACTGGTTACACTGGGGTGGGGGCACTGGGATACTGGGAGCACTGGTCACACTGGGGGCACTGGTTACACTGGGGTGGGGGCACTGGGATACTGGGAGCACTGGTCACACTGGGGGCACTGGTTACACTGGGGTGGGGGCACTGGGATACTGGGAGCACTGGTCACACTGGGGGCACTGGTTACACTGGGGTGGGGGCACTGGGATACTGGGAGCACTGGTCACACTGGGGGCACTGGTTACACTGGGGTGGGGGCACTGGGATACTGGGAGCACTGGTCACACTGGGGGCACTGGTTACACTGGGGTGGGGGCACTGGGATACTGGGAGCACTGGTCACACTGGGGGCACTGGTTACACTGGGGTGGGGGCACTGGGATACTGGGAGCACTGGTCACACTGGGGGCACTGGTTACACTGGGGTGGGGGCACTGGGATACTGGGAGCACTGGTCACACTGGGGGCACTGGTTACACTGGGGTGGGGGCACTGGGATACTGGGAGCACTGGTCACACTGGGGGCACTGGTTACACTGGGGTGGGGGCACTGGGATACTGGGAGCACTGGTCACACTGGGGGCACTGGTTACACTGGGGTGGGGGCACTGGGATACTGGGAGCACTGGTCACACTGGGGGCACTGGTTACACTGGGGTGGGGGCACTGGGATACTGGGAGCACTGGTCACACTGGGGGCACTGGTTACACTGGGGTGGGGGCACTGGGATACTGGGAGCACTGGTCACACTGGGGGCACTGGTTACACTGGGGTGGGGGCACTGGGATACTGGGAGCACTGGTCACACTGGGGGCACTGGTTACACTGGGGTGGGGGCACTGGGATACTGGGAGCACTGGTCACACTGGGGGCACTGGTTACACTGGGGTGGGGGCACTGGGATACTGGGAGCACTGGTCACACTGGGGGCACTGGTTACACTGGGGTGGGGGCACTGGGATACTGGGAGCACTGGTCACACTGGGGGCACTGGTTACACTGGGGTGGGGGCACTGGGATACTGGGAGCACTGGTCACACTGGGGGCACTGGTTACACTGGGGTGGGGGCACTGGGATACTGGGAGCACTGGTCACACTGGGGGCACTGGTTACACTGGGGTGGGGGCACTGGGATACTGGGAGCACTGGTCACACTGGGGGCACTGGTTACACTGGGGTGGGGGCACTGGGATACTGGGAGCACTGGTCACACTGGGGGCACTGGTTACACTGGGGTGGGGGCACTGGGATACTGGGAGCACTGGTCACACTGGGGGCACTGGTTACACTGGGGTGGGGGCACTGGGATACTGGGAGCACTGGTCACACTGGGGGCACTGGTTACACTGGGGTGGGGGCACTGGGATACTGGGAGCACTGGTCACACTGGGGGCACTGGTTACACTGGGGTGGGGGCACTGGGATACTGGGAGCACTGGTCACACTGGGGGCACTGGTTACACTGGGGTGGGGGCACTGGGATACTGGGAGCACTGGTCACACTGGGGGCACTGGTTACACTGGGGTGGGGGCACTGGGATACTGGGAGCACTGGTCACACTGGGGGCACTGGTTACACTGGGGTGGGGGCACTGGGATACTGGGAGCACTGGTCACACTGGGGGCACTGGTTACACTGGGGTGGGGGCACTGGGATACTGGGAGCACTGGTCACACTGGGGGCACTGGTTACACTGGGGTGGGGGCACTGGGATACTGGGAGCACTGGTCACACTGGGGCACTGGTTACACTGGGGTGGGGGCACTGGGATACTGGGAGCACTGGTCACACTGGGGGCACTGGTTACACTGGGGTGGGGGCACTGGGATACTGGGAGCACTGGTCACACTGGGGGCACTGGTTACACTGGGGTGGGGGCACTGGGATACTGGGAGCACTGGTCACACTGGGGGCACTGGTTACACTGGGGTGGGGGCACTGGGATACTGGGAGCACTGGTCACACTGGGGGCACTGGTTACACTGGGGTGGGGGCACTGGGATACTGGGAGCACTGGTCACACTGGGGGCACTGGTTACACTGGGGTGGGGGCACTGGGATACTGGGAGCACTCGGCTGTACACTGGGGTGGGGGCACTGGGATACTGGGAGCACTGGTCACACTGGGGGCACTGGTTACACTGGGGTGGGGGCACTGGGATACTGGGAGCACTGGTCACACTGGGGGCACTGGTTACACTGGGGTGGGGGCACTGGGATACTGGGAGCACTGGTCACACTGGGGGCACTGGTTACACTGGGGTGGGGGCACTGGGATACTGGGAGCACTGGTCACACTGGGGGCACTGGTTACACTGGGGTGGGGGCACTGGGATACTGGGAGCACTGGTCACACTGGGGGCACTGGTTACACTGGGGTGGGGGCACTGGGATACTGGGAGCACTGGTCACACTGGGGGCACTGGTTACACTGGGGTGGGGGCACTGGGATACTGGGAGCACTGGTCACACTGGGGGCACTGGTTACACTGGGGTGGGGGCACTGGGATACTGGGAGCACTGGTCACACTGGGGGCACTGGTTACACTGGGGTGGGGGCACTGGGATACTGGGAGCACTGGTCACACTGGGGGCACTGGTTACACTGGGGTGGGGGCACTGGGATACTGGGAGCACTGGTCACACTGGGGGCACTGGTTACACTGGGGTGGGGGCACTGGGATACTGGGAGCACTGGTCACACTGGGGGCACTGGGGGGCACTGGGATACTGGGAGCACTGGTCACACTGGGGGCACTGGTTACACTGGGGTGGGGGCACTGGGATACTGGGAGCACTGGTCACACTGGGGGCACTGGTTACACTGGGGTGGGGGCACTGGGATACTGGGAGCACTGGTCACACTGGGGGCACTGGTTACACTGGGGTGGGGGCACTGGGATACTGGGAGCACTGGTCACACTGGGGGCACTGGTTACACTGGGGTGGGGGCACTGGGATACTGGGAGCACTGGTCACACTGGGGGCACTGGTTACACTGGGGTGGGGGCACTGGGATACTGGGAGCACTGGTCACACTGGGGCACTGGTTACACTGGGGTGGGGGCACTGGGATACTGGGAGCACTGGTCACACTGGGGGCACTGGTTACACTGGGGTGGGGGCACTGGGATACTGGGAGCACTGGTCACACTGGGGGCACTGGTTACACTGGGGTGGGGGCACTGGGATACTGGGAGCACTGGTCACACTGGGGGCACTGGTTACACTGGGGTGGGGGCACTGGGATACTGGGAGCACTGGTCACACTGGGGGCACTGGTTACACTGGGGTGGGGGCACTGGGATACTGGGAGCACTGGTCACACTGGGGGCACTGGTTACACTGGGGTGGGGGCACTGGGATACTGGGAGCACTGGTCACACTGGGGGCACTGGTTACACTGGGGTGGGGGCACTGGGATACTGGGAGCACTGGTCACACTGGGGGCACTGGTTACACTGGGGTGGGGGCACTGGGATACTGGGAGCACTGGTCACACTGGGGGCACTGGTTACACTGGGGTGGGGGCACTGGGATACTGGGAGCACTGGTCACACTGGGGGCACTGGTTACACTGGGGTGGGGGCACTGGGATACTGGGAGCACTGGTCACACTGGGGGCACTGGTTACACTGGGGTGGGGGCACTGGGATACTGGGAGCACTGGTCACACTGGGGGCACTGGTTACACTGGGGTGGGGGCACTGGGATACTGGGAGCACTGGTCACACTGGGGGCACTGGTTACACTGGGGTGGGGGCACTGGGATACTGGGAGCACTGGTCACACTGGGGGCACTGGTTACACTGGGGTGGGGGCACTGGGATACTGGGAGCACTGGTCACACTGGGGGCACTGGTTACACTGGGGTGGGGGCACTGGGATACTGGGAGCACTGGTCACACTGGGGGCACTGGTTACACTGGGGTGGGGGCACTGGGATACTGGGAGCACTGGTCACACTGGGGGCACTGGTTACACTGGGGTGGGGGCACTGGGATACTGGGAGCACTGGTCACACTGGGGGCACTGGTTACACTGGGGTGGGGGCACTGGGATACTGGGAGCACTGGTCACACTGGGGGCACTGGTTACACTGGGGTGGGGGCACTGGGATACTGGGAGCACTGGTCACACTGGGGGCACTGGTTACACTGGGGTGGGGGCACTGGGATACTGGGAGCACTGGTCACACTGGGGGCACTGGTTACACTGGGGTGGGGGCACTGGGATACTGGGAGCACTGGTCACACTGGGGGCACTGGTTACACTGGGGTGGGGGCACTGGGATACTGGGAGCACTGGTCACACTGGGGGCACTGGTTACACTGGGGTGGGGGCACTGGGATACTGGGAGCACTGGTCACACTGGGGCACTGGTTACACTGGGGTGGGGGCACTGGGATACTGGGAGCACTGGTCACACTGGGGGCACTGGTTACACTGGGGTGGGGGCACTGGGATACTGGGAGCACTGGTCACACTGGGGCCACTGGTTACACTGGGGTGGGGGCACTGGGATACTGGGAGCACTGGTCACACTGGGGGCACTGGTTACACTGGGGTGGGGGCACTGGGATACTGGGAGCACTGGTCACACTGGGGGCACTGGTTACACTGGGGTGGGGGCACTGGGATACTGGGAGCACTGGTCACACTGGGGGCACTGGTTACACTGGGGTGGGGGCACTGGGATACTGGGAGCACTGGTCACACTGGGGGCACTGGTTACACTGGGGTGGGGGCACTGGGATACTGGGAGCACTGGTCACACTGGGGGCACTGGTTACACTGGGGTGGGGGCACTGGGATACTGGGAGCACTGGTCACACTGGGGGCACTGGTTACACTGGGGTGGGGGCACTGGGATACTGGGAGCACTGGTCACACTGGGGGCACTGGTTACACTGGGGTGGGGGCACTGGGATACTGGGAGCACTGGTCACACTGGGGGCACTGGTTACACTGGGGTGGGGGCACTGGGATACTGGGAGCACTGGTCACACTGGGGGCACTGGTTACACTGGGGTGGGGGCACTGGGATACTGGGAGCACTGGTCACACTGGGGGCACTGGTTACACTGGGGTGGGGGCACTGGGATACTGGGAGCACTGGTCACACTGGGGGCACTGGTTACACTGGGGTGGGGGCACTGGGATACTGGGAGCACTGGTCACACTGGGGGCACTGGTTACACTGGGGTGGGGGCACTGGGATACTGGGAGCACTGGTCACACTGGGGGCACTGGTTACACTGGGGTGGGGGCACTGGGATACTGGGAGCACTGGTCACACTGGGGGCACTGGTTACACTGGGGTGGGGGCACTGGGATACTGGGAGCACTGGTCACACTGGGGGCACTGGTTACACTGGGGTGGGGGCACTGGGATACTGGGAGCACTGGTCACACTGGGGGCACTGGTTACACTGGGGTGGGGGCACTGGGATACTGGGAGCACTGGTCACACTGGGGGCACTGGTTACACTGGGGTGGGGGCACTGGGATACTGGGAGCACTGGTCACACTGGGGGCACTGGTTACACTGGGGTGGGGGCACTGGGATACTGGGAGCACTGGTCACACTGGGGGCACTGGTTACACTGGGGTGGGGGCACTGGGATACTGGGAGCACTGGTCACACTGGGGGCACTGGTTACACTGGGGTGGGGGCACTGGGATACTGGGAGCACTGGTCACACTGGGGGCACTGGTTACACTGGGGTGGGGGCACTGGGATACTGGGAGCACTGGTCACACTGGGGGCACTGGTTACACTGGGGTGGGGGCACTGGGATACTGGGAGCACTGGTCACACTGGGGGCACTGGTTACACTGGGGTGGGGGCACTGGGATACTGGGAGCACTGGTCACACTGGGGGCACTGGTTACACTGGGGTGGGGGCACTGGGATACTGGGAGCACTGGTCACACTGGGGCCACTGGTTACACTGGGGTGGGGGCACTGGGATACTGGGAGCACTGGTCACACTGGGGCCACTGGTTACACTGGGGTGGGGGCACTGGGATACTGGGAGCACTGGTCACACTGGGGGCACTGGTTACACTGGGGTGGGGGCACTGGGATACTGGGAGCACTGGTCACACTGGGGCCACTGGTTACACTGGGGTGGGGGCACTGGGATACTGGGAGCACTGGTCACACTGGGGGCACTGGTTACACTGGGGTGGGGGCACTGGGATACTGGGAGCACTGGTCACACTGGGGGCACTGGTTACACTGGGGTGGGGGCACTGGGATACTGGGAGCACTGGTCACACTGGGGGCACTGGTTACACTGGGGTGGGGGCACTGGGATACTGGGAGCACTGGTCACACTGGGGGCCACTGGTTACACTGGGGTGGGGGCACTGGGATACTGGGAGCACTGGTCACACTGGGGGCACTGGTTACACTGGGGTGGGGGCACTGGGATACTGGGAGCACTGGTCACACTGGGGCCACTGGTTACACTGGGGTGGGGGCACTGGGATACTGGGAGCACTGGTCACACTGGGGGCACTGGTTACACTGGGGTGGGGGCACTGGGATACTGGGAGCACTGGTCACACTGGGGGCACTGGTTACACTGGGGTGGGGGCACTGGGATACTGGGAGCACTGGTCACACTGGGGGCACTGGTTACACTGGGGTGGGGGCACTGGGATACTGGGAGCACTGGTCACACTGGGGGCACTGGTTACACTGGGGTGGGGGCACTGGGATACTGGGAGCACTGGTCACACTGGGGGCACTGGTTACACTGGGGTGGGGGCACTGGGATACTGGGAGCACTGGTCACACTGGGGGCACTGGTTACACTGGGGTGGGGGCACTGGGATACTGGGAGCACTGGTCACACTGGGGGCACTGGTTACACTGGGGTGGGGGCACTGGGATACTGGGAGCACTGGTCACACTGGGGGCACTGGTTACACTGGGGTGGGGGCACTGGGATACTGGGAGCACTCGTCACACTGGGGTGGGGGCACTGGGATACTGGGAGCACTGGTCACACTGGGGGCACTGGTTACACTGGGGTGGGGGCACTGGGATACTGGGAGCACTGGTCACACTGGGGGCACTGGTTACACTGGGGTGGGGGCACTGGGATACTGGGAGCACTGGTCACACTGGGGCCACTGGTTACACTGGGGTGGGGGCACTGGGATACTGGGAGCACTGGTCACACTGGGGGCACTGGTTACACTGGGGTGGGGGCACTGGGATACTGGGAGCACTGGTCACACTGGGGCCACTGGTTACACTGGGGTGGGGGCACTGGGATACTGGGAGCACTGGTCACACTGGGGGCACTGGTTACACTGGGGTGGGGGCACTGGGATACTGGGAGCACTGGTCACACTGGGGCCACTGGTTACACTGGGGTGGGGGCACTGGGATACTGGGAGCACTGGTCACACTGGGGGCACTGGTTACACTGGGGTGGGGGCACTGGGATACTGGGAGCACTGGTCACACTGGGGGCACTGGTTACACTGGGGTGGGGGCACTGGGATACTGGGAGCACTGGTCACACTGGGGGCACTGGTTACACTGGGGTGGGGGCACTGGGATACTGGGAGCACTGGTCACACTGGGGGCACTGGTTACACTGGGGTGGGGGCACTGGGATACTGGGAGCACTGGTCACACTGGGGGCACTGGTTACACTGGGGTGGGGGCACTGGGATACTGGGAGCACTGGTCACACTGGGGGCACTGGTTACACTGGGGTGGGGGCACTGGGATACTGGGAGCACTGGTCACACTGGGGCCACTGGTTACACTGGGGTGGGGGCACTGGGATACTGGGAGCACTGGTCACACTGGGGCCACTGGTTACACTGGGGTGGGGGCACTGGGATACTGGGAGCACTGGTCACACTGGGGGCACTGGTTACACTGGGGTGGGGGCACTGGGATACTGGGAGCACTGGTCACACTGGGGCCACTGGTTACACTGGGGTGGGGGCACTGGGATACTGGGAGCACTGGTCACACTGGGGGCACTGGTTACACTGGGGTGGGGGCACTGGGATACTGGGAGCACTGGTCACACTGGGGGCACTGGTTACACTGGGGTGGGGGCACTGTGATACTGGGAGCACTGGTCACACTGGGGGCACTGGTTACACTGGGGTGGGGGCACTGGGATACTGGGAGCACTGGTCACACTGGGGCCACTGGTTACACTGGGGTGGGGGCACTGGGATACTGGGAGCACTGGTCACACTGGGGGCACTGGTTACACTGGGGTGGGGGCACTGGGATACTGGGAGCACTGGTCACACTGGGGCCACTGGTTACACTGGGGTGGGGGCACTGGGATACTGGGAGCACTGGTCACACTGGGGGCACTGGTTACACTGGGGTGGGGGCACTGGGATACTGGGAGCACTGGTCACACTGGGGGCACTGGTTACACTGGGGTGGGGGCACTGGGATACTGGGAGCACTGGTCACACTGGGGGCACTGGTTACACTGGGGTGGGGGCACTGGGATACTGGGAGCACTGGTCACACTGGGGGCACTGGTTACACTGGGGTGGGGGCACTGGGATACTGGGAGCACTGGTCACACTGGGGGCACTGGTTACACTGGGGTGGGGGCACTGGGATACTGGGAGCACTGGTCACACTGGGGGCACTGGTTACACTGGGGTGGGGGCACTGGGATACTGGGAGCACTGGTCACACTGGGGGCACTGGTTACACTGGGGTGGGGGCACTGGGATACTGGGAGCACTGGTCACACTGGGGGCACTGGTTACACTGGGGTGGGGGCACTGGGATACTGGGAGCACTCGTCACACTGGGGTGGGGGCACTGGGATACTGGGAGCACTGGTCACACTGGGGGCACTGGTTACACTGGGGTGGGGGCACTGGGATACTGGGAGCACTGGTCACACTGGGGCCACTGGTTACACTGGGGTGGGGGCACTGGGATACTGGGAGCACTGGTCACACTGGGGGCACTGGTTACACTGGGGTGGGGGCACTGGGATACTGGGAGCACTGGTCACACTGGGGCCACTGGTTACACTGGGGTGGGGGCACTGGGATACTGGGAGCACTGGTCACACTGGGGGCACTGGTTACACTGGGGTGGGGGCACTGGGATACTGGGAGCACTGGTCACACTGGGGCCACTGGTTACACTGGGGTGGGGGCACTGGGATACTGGGAGCACTGGTCACACTGGGGGCACTGGTTACACTGGGGTGGGGGCACTGGGATACTGGGAGCACTGGTCACACTGGGGCCACTGGTTACACTGGGGTGGGGGCACTGGGATACTGGGAGCACTGGTCACACTGGGGGCACTGGTTACACTGGGGTGGGGGCACTGGGATACTGGGAGCACTGGTCACACTGGGGGCACTGGTTACACTGGGGTGGGGGCACTGGGATACTGGGAGCACTGGTCACACTGGGGGCACTGGTTACACTGGGGTGGGGGCACTGTGATACTGGGAGCACTGGTCACACTGGGGGCACTGGTTACACTGGGGTGGGGGCACTGTGATACTGGGAGCACTGGTCACACTGGGGGCACTGGTTACACTGGGGTGGGGGCACTGGGATACTGGGAGCACTGGTCACACTGGAGTGGGAGCATTGGGGCTGGGGACACTGGGAGCACCGGTGGAACGGGGGTGGGTTAGTGGGGTTCCTGTGTCTGCGGCGCACTGGGCCGTACTGGCCCGTACTGGGCCGCACTGGGCCGCACTGTCCAGCCTCCCCCGCCCGCGGAGCTCCTGGCCCCGCCCCCTCGGCCAGGCCCCGCCCCCTCCGGCGCCCCCTCGCCCATTGGCCTGCTCCCGCTCTGACGTCCCACACGGCACCGCCCCCCGTCGCGGGGCGGGGGGGGGCGGGGCCGGCGCCGGCGTCGGCGTCGAAGTTGGCGATTCCAGGCCCGGCAGGGGGCGCGGCGCCGGAGCGCCGTCCCGTCCTCTCATTGGTCGCCTGGCACGCCGCGCACCGCCTCCCGCGGGCGGCGATTGGCCGTGTCCCTGACGGGCCGAGGGAGGGCGGGACTCGGACGGATGGAGGGAGGAGGGCGGCGGGGCGGCCAAGATGGCGGCGGCGGTGGCGGCGGGGTGAGGCGGCGGCGGCGGCGGCGGCGATGATGTCCGGGGCGGAGGATCGTGAGGCCGGCGGGGGCCCGGCCGCCCCCTCCGCCCCTTCCGCGGCCCTCCCCGGTCCCGCTGCGGCGGCCTCGACGGGTGGCCCGGGCGAAGCGGGAGGCGCCGAAGAGGCGGGTTCCCTTCTCGGCGGGGCCCGGCCTCACGGCGAGGCGGGAGCCGACCCGGACGCGCCGCCCAAGAAACGGTTAAGGGCGGCGGGGACGGGGGCGGGTGGGCCCGAGGGGGCGGCGGGCAGCGTGAAGCTGGAGGAGCGGCTCTACTCCGTGCTCTGCTGCACCGTCTGCCTCGACCTGCCCAAGGCCTCGGTCTACCAGGTACGGCCGGGACCCCCCGTGCGCCCCCCCCGCACCCCCACGGCGGACACCGACCCCCCCGTGGGGCCGTCTTGACCCTTCGTCGGCCACCCCCCTCCCTTCCCCGGCGGGCACTGACACCCCCCCGCCTTGTCTCCCAGACCCCCCCCAGGGCCCTGCGCACCCCCCCAGCCCCCCCGGTGGGGGCTTCCAGCCAGGGCACTGGACCCCCGTCCCCGTCCCCAAACCAGGGGATACCTCCCCCAAACCAGGGTGTTGAATCGCCCTGCCCCCTCTTCAAAACAGGGACCCCCGCCCCCCAAGCTGGGGGATTGCCCCCCCCCCCCACCGCCCTCCTTTCCCCCCAAACCAGAGGGACCCCCCCCCCCCCAGTCCCTGTCACCCCATGGTCTCGGGGAACCCCCACCCCAGCTGCTTTCCCCTGGGGGCTACTGAGCCACCCCCAGTCCCCTTGGGCTCCCACCCTGCTGGGGGCTCTCCCTTGAGGCCCCCCAACCCCCTGCTGCTCACCGGGAGTTCAGGTGCCCCCCCCCCCCCCCCCCCCCCCGCGCCCCACTTGGGGACTTTAGGGTCCCCTCCTCCTTTAGGGACCCCAGGGTCCCCCCCTGCACCCACCTCTGAGGACTCCAGACCCCCCGACCCCCCCCAGCTCCCTGAGCCCCCCCCCAGTGGCACCAATCCCCCACCCAGGAACCCCAGCACCCACTGCTTGGCCTTCCCCCCCACCCCCAGCCTCTCCCCACCGACCCCAAGGCGGGGGGGCTGGGTTCAACCCCACCCCAGTTTATCCCAGTTTGTGCCACCCCGGGAGACTCCCCTGCCCAGAGCAGGGGGTCCCAGCAGGGAGCGGGACAGGCACCGCCGTCGCTGACCGGAGCAGAGCTGCCGGTTACGTAAAGGTGCCGGAGTGTTTCCCTCCGGCCAGCATCCATTTCGCAGCACGCCGACCCGTCGGCAGCCCTGCGGTGATGGCAGAGCCGCCGGCACACACGGCTGCTCGGTGCTTTCCCGGCGGCGTGCCGGTTGGCGCTCGATTTCGGCAACGGCAGAGCCCGGACGCAAAGGTCATCCCCTCGGTGATCTTACACTTTGCAGGTCGCATGCTGAGAATATCCGCCGCCAGCGCAGCAGAGCTTGGGGGGACTCCCCCCTGCTTTATTTGGGGGGGTTAATTTTGGCGGGGGGGGGTGCTGTAAGATGGCCGCTGGCTTGGGGAGGGGGGGATCCCCTCAGCGGTGACGAATAAGAGCATTAAAACCTCACCGGAGCCGCACCTGGTGAGAGATCCCCACCGATCCTGTGCCGGCGCTTGCCAAACCGGCTCTGTGTGCCCGGCGGGGGTGGCTGTGTCCTTCGTCATGGCCTCCTCTTCCTCCTCGCTCCTGCGGTCACTCGTCCCCCTGTTTAATTATTTATGACGAGGTGCTTTGCCAAGGATGTAATTAAAACCGGGAGCGACCACGGTGTCGGCCGGCAGCGTGGCTGTGCCGGGGCCTTCCCACCGTCGGGTGGGTTTGTCAGGGCCGAAGCACTAACGAGCAGCTGTAATTACACGCTCGCACCGAGGAGGAGCCGTCACCGCCGCGGTTGTGGGAGCGCTCAGCTGGCGTTCGCCTCTTGTTTTGGCTCGCTTGCTGGTATTTTTAGCACGACAGCGGCGAGGCACCGCGGGGGAAGCCGGCGGCTCACCGGGACCATGCCGAGCCTAAACCGTAAGGGATTTTTAGCCGGACGCGTGCCGGTGCTCATCCCGAAGCCATTGCAGGTATTTTGGAGCCGGGACCCTCATCTCGTAACCGTGCTTCGGCAGCAGTCACGGTGGGGCCGGTTTAAGGCCCGGCTGTTGCCCTCCAGGCCCGGCAGGAGGGAAAATCCAAAACCTTTTGGAGCCGGAACAATGGATGTCCTGGGTAAGCAGATCGGGCGCTAATCCCTGCGGCAGGGTCAGGCCTTTCCCATCCCGGCTGAGGATTAAAGCTTTTCCTGGCGCTCCCAGGGAGATGTTTAATGAACTCCCGGTCATCCCACCAGCAGGAATCTTGCTGGAATTTGGAGGGTGACACCCCCCCACCCCGGGACAGGCTGGACCCCCCCCGCTACGGTGTGCTGGCTGGGCTGGAAAGCTGCTGGCTCTGCCTGGCCGGTTGTGGAGCTCATCCTGGAGGTGACGACATTCCAGCCCAGAGTGTTCCGGCCTCCCACTGGATTCGAGGGAAAGATTTTCACCGCGGGAGCCCGAAGCTGCCAGCGAGAGCTTTCACATCCGCCAGGAACAGCCACGTGTCCCTTGAATGATCCCTGCTGTCACCAGAGATGATGGAAAAGCATCCGGCCTGGTTGCTGTCTGCCTCCTGACCCCCTCCGGCAGCTCCTGATGGATTTGGTGGTACCTTCACCCGCTCCGCTGGGCGTTTTATGGGCGATGCTTTTGCCCGGACCACCCGCAGCGACGAAGACAGCATCGCCTCGCGGCAAACTCCAGAAATACGGCGCTGGCTCTTTGCTCTTGGGGGCTGCTCTTTCCCTCTGGTTTTCGGGACGGATGGAGGAGCGGATTGGGATCGCTCCAGTGCCTGAAGCGCTGCCAGAATCTCCTCCGATGCCGCTCGTTTGGACAGGGGCTGCCACGAAGCATCCTGGCTCGCGTGGTGCCCTATCTTCTTCCCCTCCTCGAGGGTCTCACCCGGCACAGCTCGGCGGCTGGTGTAAATGCATCTTAAACTGATTTTTGCCCTAAACTCCAGAGATTTCTTGATGCAGAGAGGGAAAACCGCTCCTCTGGAAAACTGGATGCCACCTTTGGCTCCAGAGTTCGTCCTCTGTGTGCGGGACCTGAGTCCCATCCCGGCAATCCGAGCCCTGGGAGCCGGTTCCCATTGCTTTGCCGGTGGGTTTGTCTGCGTCGATGGGTCTTCCCCAGTCTCCCTCGGCGGGCTCTGGGGTTTTGTGCTGATCCCGCTGGTTTAACAGTGGGCTCTCGACTCTTCCAAACCTGTCGGCGCTAACCTGGCAGCCAGGGAACGTTCTGGCCTCTGGGATCCCATGGATCTGGGGGATACAGGGAACAGAGGAACCTTCTCCCTCCCCTCCCCCCCCCCCCCCCCCCCCATTTTGGTGCAGTTCCCCTCATTCCCCACTGTGGGAGGCACTGGGGGGGCCTCCGTT
The DNA here is from genome assembly GCF_947461875.1 of Haliaeetus albicilla. Classification (NCBI taxonomy): domain Eukaryota; kingdom Metazoa; phylum Chordata; class Aves; order Accipitriformes; family Accipitridae; genus Haliaeetus; species Haliaeetus albicilla. The sequence continues at coordinate 76,724,314 of NC_091485.1, forward strand.
CCCCTCTCCCCAGCTGTTTTTGGTTATCCTGAGTCCCATGGTGTTGGAGGGGCAGCTTACACCCCCCTTCTGGCCACGGGGAATTGGATTCCCATGGGATGGATGGAAACCAGGGGAGGAGGAGGGGAAGCTGGGATGAAGCCTTTCCCTTCCCCTCCCGTGCGAGGCAAACGAGGTCAGTCCTAATTACAGAAGCGACGCGTCGGAGGGGACGTGTCTGGGCCGGTGCGAGAGCCGGCAGGCGCTGGTCGAGGCCAGAGCCCCTGCCTGCCCTGCCCAGCCTCCAGCTTTGCCGAAATGCTGGCAGCCGGCGCAGGGGCTCGGCCAGCTGGAGGGAGCCGTGTGCCGGGGTGGTTTTTCGGGAGGAGCGGGGACAGCAACGTGTCTGTCTCCGGCACCGACGGGTCCAAATTCACTTTATTTGCCTTTGTGTGACTCGGTTTCCCCTGTGCCGGATCCCGTGGGAGTCTGATGCTTTATTTCTCCTCTTCCACAGTGCACCAACGGGCACCTGATGTGCGCCGGCTGCTTCATCCACCTCCTGGCAGACGCTCGGCTGAAGGAGGAACAAGCGACTTGCCCAAACTGCCGCTGCGAGATCAGTAAGAGCCTGTGCTGTCGAAACCTGGCTGTGGAAAAAGCCGTCAGTGAGCTGCCCTCCGAGTGTGGCTTCTGCATGCAGCAATTCCCCCGATCCCTCCTGGAGAGGCACCAGAAAGAGGAGTGCCAGGACAGGTAAAGAGCTTCGCTTCCCTTCGGCAGAGTGCTGGAGCTGCCAGCATTGCCGGTCCGGCACAGAGACGTGCCAGGTTTGGGAAACCTCGCTGCCTGGAGCGGGGGTTCCCGGTGAAGCCGGGGCTCGCATGGCGGTGAGCCCCCACAATTGGGGCGCTGCGGGCAGGAGGGTTTCCCTGGCTCGCCCACACCGCCAGTGCCGACTCTGGCATCAACGCAAAGCCGTCGGTGCTCAGCAGCGCCCTGTGCCCTCTCCAGCTCCTGGCACGGGGTGGTCCTGCCCCCAAAATCCCACTGGCTGTGTCCTGCTTCCCTTGGGAGGTGACGGTGGTTTGGGAGAGGACGTGGTGCTGCTTCGGCACGTGGCAGAGCCCCACTCCCTCGCCAACAGCATCCGCGTGCCACCGTGCCTGGTCGGCAGCAGCCGGCATCCCGTGGGAACCCATCACACTGCGGCGCCGGCGCTACCCGATGGTTTTCCACGGGGTGTGAAACGGGTCTCCCGGACTTCCCAGTCTTGCTCCCATCTCACCCGGGGCTGCTGGATCCAAATCCAGCCAGAGGAGCCGGGTGGCAGCAGGAGCAAGCCTCTGTGCATCCCTGCCATCCTCACTGCCCTTCCCGGTGCCGGGGTGGCCGGATCCGCCTTGTTTTCCGTGTGGCATCCTGATCTGGTGAATATTCACGCTTATTTTCTCCCTCCCCGCCCCCCCCCCCCAGGGTGACCCAGTGCAAATACAAGCGGATCGGGTGCCCGTGGCAGGGTCCCTACCACGAGCTGACGGTGCACGAAGCCGAATGCACCCACCCCACCAAAACCGGCAACGAGCTGATGGAGATTTTAGACGAAATGGACCAAACGAGGAAAAAAGAAATGCAGCTATATAACAGCATCTTCAGCCTGCTCAGCTTCGAGAAGATCGGCTACACAGGTAATGGCTTGCTCGGGACGGCAGCGGTGGCTTCCCATCCCTTCTGCCGCGTCTCCTCTGGCGCCGACGCTGTTTCTGTGCTGCCGAAACCTGGTTTTATCTTGCGTGGCGATTGATTTGGTAGCAGCGAAGGGTTTTGCCGAGTACGTGGCAGCGTTTCGGCTCGAGCCTCCATCCTCGACCGCGAGCCAAGCAATGAGACTTGAAAACCAAAACCATAAGTGACATTCCCTGTGACGTTTTATAAAGTTCTGGAGAAGCACTGGTGACGCTTCACCCCCCCCACCTCGCCATCGCCTTCCCGCCGTTCTTGCTTTGCTGAGGGGTTTTACTGAACCCCTCTCCCACCCGCTGGAAAGCTGCCGGTGCCGCGGCAGTTGTGTTTGCAGCAAGGCAGAGCGGGACTTGGCCGATAACGGGTGTGAAAAGCCCCGTTTAAGCTGCGAAAGCAGGTAAGCTGGGTCTGTTCTTGGTGCATCGATGTTAAAAACGGGCCTAGAACCACTCGCTGCCTAAGACTGGTTTTGGCTTTAAACACCGGGAGGCAAATTAACCCAAGAGGGAAACGGCGAATCGGGGCTGGAGCGAGGAAGGATTTTCCCCTCGGCCAAGGGCAGAGGCACCGGTGCCGTGCCCTCCCGGTGCCGGTCATACATCTCGCTCGCTCTGGCATCGTTGGCACAGATGCGATCGGGGATGCGGTGAGAGCGGCCCAGGCTTGTTGGCAGCCGGGCTGTGCCGGGAGCTCAGGCTGCGGCAGCCCAGCCATGCTCCAGACCTCATGTCCCACGTGCCGGGGCTCAGCCCCGGTAAAGCTGGGCAGCTCAACGCCGAGACGCCGTGGTGCTGGGCTGCGGCAGTGGTGGCGAAGCCCGGCGATGGGAATGTGGTGTGGCTGGAATAACTGATCCCCCTCCTCTGTCCAGGTTTTACCGGCCGGGCTCTCTCCTCTCCCTCTCTTTCTCCTGGAAGCGCTGACGACGGTGTAAGTGCGGGTGAAGGGCACCGTGCCATCCCTTGCGCTCGTGGTTGTGCTCGGCGAGCCCACGGTCCCTACGCTGAGACCGCAAGCGCCCATCTCCTCCCTAAACCCCCCGGCACCGAGCTGGGAGCGTCTCGGTACCGTGTACCTGTGCTGGCAGCCTCCGGGATGTGTCACCGGGCTTTGTGCCCCACGGTGATGCTTCACCGCGCCTGGCTGCCTCGCTCGCCAGTTTGTACGCCTAATCCCAATAAATTATGCCTTGCTACTGAACCATGTCCTGTCTGTCTGTCCTGCCGTGCCGTCGAAAGCCAGTAAAGCCTTTTGGCGGCCAGTGGCGGTTGCCGGCACGTTGTCGGACGCTGGTAAAGCCATTTGGCAGCTGGTGACGGTCGCTGGCATGTTGTCGGACGCTGATAAAGCCTTTTGGCAGCTGGTGGCAGTTGCCGGCACAACGGAGGACGCTGGTAAAGCCTTTGGTGAGCCGGTGGTGGTTGCCGGCACATTGTCAGATGCTGGTAAAGCCTTTTGGCAGTTGCTGTCACGTCATAGGATGCTGGTAAAGCCTTTTGGCAGTCAGTGCCAGTTGCCGGCACGCTGTAGGACACTGGTAAAGCCTTTCAGCAGCTGGTTGGTGTTACCAGCACGTTGTCAGACACTAGTAAAGCTTTTCGGCATCCCGTGGCAGTTGCTGGCACATCCCAGGATGCTGGTAAAGCCTTTTGGCAGCTGGTGGTGGTTGCCAGCACACCATAGACCTCTGGTAAAGCCTTTTGGCAGTCGGTGGAGGTTGCTGGCACGCTGTTGAACGCTGGTAAAGCCTTTTGGCAGTCAGTGGAGGTTGCCAGCACGCCATAGGGTGCCAGTAAAGCCTTTTGGCAGCCGTCGGCGGTTGCTGGCACACTGTCGAACGCCGGTAAAGCCTTTTGGCAGCTGGTGGTGGTTGCCAGCTCACCACAGATCTCTGGTAAAGCCCCTGGGCAGCTCATGGCAATTGCTGGCACGCCGTTGGATGGTTGTAAAGCTTTTTGGCAGCCAGTGGCGGTTGCCAGCATGTTGTCAGATGCCGGTAAAGCCTTTTGGCAGTCAGTGGCGGTTGCCGGCACGCTGTTGGATGCTGGTAAAGCCTTTTGGCAGTCAATGGAGGTTGCCGGCACGCTGTCGAACACTGGTAAAACCTTTTGGCAGTCAATGGGGGTTGCCAGCACACCATAGGGTGCCGGTAAAGCCTTTCGGCAGCCGGTGGCAATTGCTGGCACACCACTGGACGCCGGTAAAGCCTTTCAGCAGCCGGCGGCGACGCCGGTAAGGCCTTTTGGCAGGCGGCGGCCAGGAGCTGCCCCTCTCGTCCCCGACCGGCCGCCGGCTCGCGAGGTTTAATCGCGGAGCTGGGGTTCCACCCCGGGCCACGGCTTTCGGCGCCGGCGGCGAGGGGGGAGCCGGCGGTGGGTCTCGCCGGAGGAGGGGGCCGCTCCCGCCTGACCCGGCTGTCGCCCTTCTTGTGTTTTCCAGAGGTGCAGTTCCGCCCTTACCGCACCGACGACTTCATCACCCGGCTGTACTACGAGACGCCGCGCCTGACCGTCCTCAACCAGACGTGGGTGCTGAAGGCGCGGGTGAACGACTCGGAGCGGAACCCCAACCTCTCCTGCAAGCGCACCCTCTCCTTCCAGCTCATCCTGAAAAGCAAAATCAATTCCCCCATGGAATGCTCCTTCCTCCTCCTGGAGGGCCCCTACGACGACGTCAAGATCCACCCCGTCATCTACCATTTCGTCTTCAGCAACGAGAACAACGAGACGGATTACATGGCGCTGCCCATCGTCGATTCGGTGGAGTGTAACAAACTGCTGGCGGCTAAGAACATCAACCTGCGGCTTTTTATATTTCAGATCCAAAAATAAAGACTGGAGAACACCCAACCGTCGGACCCTGCCCCCGCCACCTCGTCACCGCCGGGATTTCGCCAAAAGGAGTTGGAAAGCCGGGGCGGGGGGGCGGGGGAGGGAAGGGGGGGGGGACAAAACAAAAAGCCAAAAACGACAACAAGAAAGGAGCGAAACCCGTGAAATTCCGAGCGATCTGCATGCGACGGCGGCGACCGCGTCTTCTCCTTCCGCGACGGTGACGGTCGGGGGGGGCTCCTCGCTGGCGGCATGGGGAGGGGGGTGATTTTGGGGAGGGGGCGGCAGCGGGGCTTGGCAGCGTTCTGTACAGCGGGTCAGAACTCCGGCTGTTTTACTATTAGAATAAAAAAAATGGGGAATTTTCCAATTATTTGGGGGGGGTTTGGAAGCTTCGCCAATGGCTGAGACCCCACCGGGGTCACGCTCCCGCCCCCCGCCCCGCGGTTACGACCTCGGCACCAAACCGGCCCCGTGCGCTTTAACCGGAATTGGGGGGGCTGGGGGGAGGCGTTTAACCAAAATTTGAGTTGTGTTTTGGTCTTTTACCAAAATTTGAGTTGGTTGTGGGGGGTTTTTGGTTTTTTTTTAACCAAAATTTGAGGGTGTGGTGTTTTGTTTGGGATTTTTTTAACCAAAATTCAATGGTTGTCTCTTTTAACCAAAATTTGAGGGTGGTTGTGGTTTGTTGTTTTTTTTTTGTTTGGGTTTTTTTTAACCAAAATTTGAGATTTGGCGTTTTGTTTTTAACCAAAATTTGAAGGTTTGGTGTTTTGGTTTGTTTTTTTTTTTTAACCAAAATTTGAGGGTTGTCTCTCTCAATCAAAATTGGTGGTGGTTTGGTTTTTTGTTTTGTTTCGTTTTTTTTTTTAACCAAAACTTGATGGTGAGGTGGTTTTTCTTTTTTTTTTTGACCAGAACATGAGGCTTGTTTTTTTTTAACCAAAACTCGAGGCTGTGGTGTTTTGTTTTGTTTTTTTTTCTTTAACCAAAGTTTGAGAGTTGTCTCTTTTAACCAAAATTTCAGGGTAGGGTTTTTTTTAACCAAATTTTCAGGGTGTTTTTTTCTTAACTAAAATTTGAGGGTGTGCTGTTTTGTGGTTTGGATTTTTTTAACCAAAATTTGATGGTGTGGTGTTTTGTTGGGGTCTTCTCTTTTAACCAAAATTTGATGTTTTTTTTTAACCAAAAATTGAGATTTGTGGGTTGTTTTTACCAAAATTTGAGGATGTGGTGTTTTGGTTTGGTTTTTTTAACCAAAATTTCAGGGTAGTTTCTTTTTTTTAACCAAAACTTGAGGGTTGTGTCTATTTTTTAACCAAAATTTGAGGGTGTGGTGTTTTGTTGTTCGGGGTTTTTTTAACTAAAATTTGAGGGCATTGGTGAGTTTTGATTTTATTTTTTAACCAAAATTTGAGGGTTTTTTCTTTTTTTTTTTTTTTTTTTTTTTTGCAATCAAAATTTGAGTGTGGTGGTGTTTTGTCTTTTTAACCAAACTTTGAGGGGTTTGTGCAATTGGAAGAGCCCGGCTCCCCTCTCATTAGTAATTCAGCAATTTTAGGGCGTGAGAATAATTTTTAATGCATTAAATTGGTGCGGGGAGGGGGGAGGAGGTGTCACCCCCCTCCACCCCATTTGGGGAGACCCCCCCCAGGACGGGGGGTGCGGGCAGCACCCACCTGGGCCCGATCCTGCACCCGGGGGCTGGGTGGGCTTTACCCCCGCTCGTTGGGTGCCTTGTTACTTAACGAGGGGCTCTCCCCTCCCTTTTGGGGTGCCCCGCCCCAATTAGCTCTGGTCTGGCATAATTAGTGATGGGTGGAGGGAGCAGCTGGGGATACTGGGCTGAGTGTGAGGGGCATACTGGGAGGCACTGGGCTGGGGGTTACTGAGGAAGCACCTAGGTGTGAGGGGCATACTGGGGAAACTGGGAGGCACTGGGCTGGGCGTTACTGGGGAAACTGGGAGGCACTGGGCTGGGGGATACTGGGGGCACTGAGCTGGAGGTTACTGGGGAAACTGGGAGGCACTGGGTAGAGTGTATGGGGGATGCTGGGTTTTACTGGGGATACTGGGAGGTTTTGGAGGAATACTGGAGAAACTGGACAGCCCTGGGCTGCAGGGTTGTATGGGGGGGGGGGGGGGAGTGGTTACAGGGAGTACTGGGAGCTGTTGAGGTGCACTGGGGGTACTGGGAGCACCAGTGAGGCTGAACTGGGACGTCAGACTGGGTGTACTGGGAGCACTGGGTGATATGGTGGCAGGGCTGGGGTGGGGGACACTGGCCTGAGTGTAGCTGGGATACTGGGAGCCACTGTGACCAGTGGGCTGAAGGTACTGGGAAGCACTGGAGGCTACTGGGAGCACTGGGTTGGGGGCACTGGGGAGCTACTGGGCCAGCAGGCCGTGACTGGGGGGCACTGGGGTCACAGGCTGGGGGAGGCCGGGCCGCCACGCTTCCCAGCGTCCCCCGCGGCCGGGCCGCCACGCTTCCCAGCGTCCCCCGCGGCCAGACGCGGGATAGGCTGAGCCGTCGTCCCCGCCCCGGTAGGCGGGTTCTGCTCCCGCGCTCCGGCCAATGGGAGCGGCCACCCCCTTCCTTTCCCCACACGGATTGGCATAGAGGGGGCGGAGCGCGGCCCAATGGGAGCGCCCGGGGCGGGGCTGGGCGGCGGGCGGCGGGTTCGGAGGCGGCGGCGGGGGATGAGCGCGGAGCGGGCGCGGGAGATCCGCCGTGAGTCCGGGGCCTACGCGGGGCCTCAGGGCTTATGTGGGGCCTACACGGGACCCCGGGGCCCCCCCCGGCCTCCCTCGGCCCGGGGCACCCCCGAGCTTCCCCCCGGGCCCGGCCCCTCTCAGCCCTCGGGCTCGCCCGGGCCTCCTCAGGCGGCCCCTCTGCCCCCTCACCCCCGCCCCGGGTTCCTTCACTCCCCCCCCCGGTTCCTTCACTGCCCCCCCGGGCTCCTTCACGCCCTCCCCCCCGGCCTCACTTACACCCCCCCGGGCTCCTTCACCCCATCCCGGGCTCCTTCATACCCCCCCCAGCTCCCTTACACCCCGCCCCCCCGGGCTCCCTCTGCCCCCCCGGGCTCCTTCATCCCCCCCGCGGTTCCTTCACCCCTCCCTGGGCTCCTTCACCTCCCCCCAGCCCCAGCTCCGCAATGCCCCCACCTTGGGTCTCATCCCCCCCCCCAGTGCTACAACACACACACACACGCACGCCCCCCGGGAGGGCCCTGCCCTGGGCCCAGACTGGTTTGGGGGAGGGGGGCGGGACTGGGGTGGGCAGGGGGGTCCCCACCAGCCCAGGGCCATGATGGGGTACATGTAGGTGCCAGGAGGGGGGGTGTCTTACCAGGCTGAGCCTCCGCCCCCCACCCCACAGAGCTGCAGAAGGCGAAGGAGAAAGCCCAGCGCAGCGGGAGCCTGGTGGAAGAGGCCGCGGTTTGTAACCAGCTCGGCGAGATTTTGGCAAGCCATGGTGCGTCCTCGCGGCTCCGGCCTCTGCCCCCACAATGGGGGTACGTGGGAAGCCCCCCCCCGCCCCTCTGACAACCCCCCTCCATCACGATTGCCGGCAGGACGCTATGAGGAGGCTCTGGAGGAGCATCGGCAGGAGCTGCAGCTGCTGGAGGGAGCCGGGGACAGGATCGGCTGTGCTGTGGCTCACCGCAAGATCGGCGAGCGCCTGGCTGAGCTGGAGAACTACGAGGCGGCGCTGAAGGTGGGGTTCCAGTCCTCGGGGGGGGCTCTGCAGGGGGAGGGGAGGGACTCAGGCTTCTCCCCTTCCCCCCAGCACCAACACCAGCACCTGGAGCTGGCCCGGTCCCTCTCGGACGACACGGAACAACAACGAGCCTGGGCCACCATCGGCCGGACATACATGTTCATCGCCGACAGCCGCTCGCCGGGGGAGGAGGCAGCGGTGCCGGCACTGCGCGAGGCCGAACGGGCTTTCCGCACCAGCCTGGCTATTGTGGAGGAGAAACTGGAAGGTGAGGCTGCGCCGGGCAGTCTCAGAAGGACGTCTCGGTCCCGGGGGAGCTTTGTCAGCTCCCGGAGCCACCGTTTTTTCACCAGGAGCCGTGCCGAACCGGGAGCTGACGGAGATGAGGACCCGGCTCTACCTCAATTTGGGTTTGGTCTACGACAGCCTGAAGGAACCAGCCAAGTGCGACCACTACATCAAGAAAAGCATCTTCCTCTCTGAGTAAGGACCGGCGGGGCGGGTAGGAGCCGTCCAGCAGCGGGTTCAGGGGGGAACGCGGCAGCGACGGTGGTTCCGTTTGCAGGCAGGGACAGCTTTACGAAGATCTCTACCGCGCTTACTTCAACCTGGGGAACATCCACCTGCGGGAGGGCGAACACTCCGGGGCCCTGCGCTGCCTCGCCCGGGCGCGTGATTGCGCCCGCAAGATGAAGGAGAAGGGGATGGAGAGCGAATGCTGCGGCAGCACGGCCCAGGTGGGGGCTGGGGAAGGGGGGTAGGGGCGGCTCCGGACCCCTCCCCGTGTTCCCCTGGGGTTTTGTTGTCCCTCTGACGGGTGTCCTCGCTGTCACCCAGGTCCTGCTGAGTTTGGGTGACTTCGCGGCCGCCAAGCGCTCGCTGAAGCAAGCCTACGTGCTGGGCTCGCGGCAACCCTGGCAGCGAGACCTCATCCGCTCCAACCTCCGCTACGGTGAGCCGGCGACAGTGATGTCCCCAGGGGAGGGACGACGGTCCAGGGGGCTGCCGAACCCCTCCCAGCCCTCCTCTATCCCGCCCTGTCCCCTTCTGTGCTGCTGCGGGTCAGGGCTGGGAGGACACAGACGGGTCCCCGGGTGACACCTGAGGGGTCACTGAGCCCCCCAAGATCTCTGGGTGTCCCCGGCCTGCCCTGACGGCCATCCCCGCAGCCACCAAGGTGATGCGGCTGCAGGAGGCTCTGGAGGAGGCAGCGGCTAGTGACCCGCCGGCCGCCCTGGCCCTCTGCGAGCAGCTGGGGGACGCCTTCTCCAAGCACGGGGACTACCACCGGGCTGTGGAGTACTACCAGAAGCAGGTGAGTGGGGATGGGGAGGGGTTTGGGGGGGTCCCGGGGGTTCATCCCCACTGATGGGGGGGTCTCCGGGGGCAGCTGAGCTTCGCCCAGGCGCTGCAGAGGCCGGCAGTGGAACTGGCTGTCATCCACGTCTCGCTGGCCACCACCTTTGGGGACTTGAGGGATCACGCGCGAGCCGTCCACCATTACCAGCAGGAGCTGGCTCTGCACCGGGGCAACGCGCTGGAGGCGAGCTGGGACCTGGGGGGGGGGGTCTCTTTGGGTCCCTGGGGGGTTTCCTGGGGCTCTGAGGTGCTCCCTGGGGGGGCTCCCCAGGTCCTTAGGGGGTTTTCCTGAATACGTGGGGGTGTTCCCTGGGTCCTTAGAGGGGCTCCTTGGGTCCCTGTGGGGGGGTCATCAGGTGCTGGGGGGACTTATCGGGTCCCTGGGGGGGTGTCATTGGGTCCCTGGGGGAGCTCCTTGGGGGCTGGAGGGATTCATCAGGTCCCTGGGGGGGTTCCGCGGGTCCTTAGAGGGGATCTTTGGGTCCCTGGGGGGGGTCATCAGGTGCTGGGGGGACTTATTGGGGCCCTGGGGGGGCTCCCTGGGTCCCTCAGCTGCAGGGGGGGGACACGGCAGCTGTGGGGGGGACCCGTGGTGCAATGTGCCCTCGTCTCCCCTGGGAGGGTGTGGGACTGGGGGCTGCCCCCCAGGGAGGGTTTATAGCTCAGTGTGGGGACCCCCGTGTCCCCTGACAGGGGGGGGGTCCGTGGCTTGGCGTGGCCCCCCGCCACGTCCCCGGGGCCGGGCACTGACTCCCAGTGGTGCCCAGGAGGGAAAGACGTGGCTGAACATCGCACTGGCCATGGAAGAGGCGGGCGAACCCCACGCTGAGCTCCAGCCCTGCTTCCAAACCGCGCTGGAGCGAGCGGAGGCGGCCGGAGACCCCCGGCTGCAGGTGAGGGGGGGCAGAACGGGGATGGGGACCCCCCCCAGGGTTCCCCTTTGGGCTGAGGGCTGACCTTTCTCCCTCCTCTTCCTCCCCAGCGGCAGATCTTGCGGCATCTCCACTCGCTGCAGCTGCGGGATGGCGACACCGAGGCCGCCGCCGGTACCATGGCCCGGCTGGGGGGGCTGGGGGGGTCTGCTGAGGAGGAGGAGGAGGAGGAAGAACCAGAGAGCAGCGAGGCTCAGGATGAGAGCGAGCTGGAGCTGTCGGAGAGCGGTGAGGGGGCTCTGGGGGGTGCAGGGTCCCTGCTAGTGTCCCTGCAGGGGGGGTCTCCTTCACGGAGGCGGGTCTTCCTCATGGCAGGGGGGGTCTCTTCCAGAGGGGGAGGAAGATGAACTCGATGGCTACAGCAAGAGCGTCCCCGGCCGCCGGCGGATCAGCAAGGTGAGAGATGCCAGGTCTCCCCCTGACACCCACCAAGAGGGGTAGGGGGGGGTCTCCCCTTCCTCCAGCACCCCCAAAGAGGGGTGGGGGGTCCCCCCCAGGTGTTGGGGTGCATCCCTGGGGGTCCCCATTGTGTCCTCCCTCCCTGTGTCGGCAGTGGAACCGGCGGAACGAGCGGGGCGAGACCCCCCTGCACCGTGCCTGCATCGAGGGTGACCTGCGCCGCGTCCAGCTCTTCCTCAGGCAGGTGGGCGAGGGGACTGGGACCCACACCACAAGGGGGGGTCCCGTGGGACCTACGGGTGGTTTTGGAGTGGGGGGGGAGAGCGTAACTAACATGTGTCCCCCTCCTCTTTTCTAGGGGCACCCCCTGAACCCCCGCGATTACTGCGGCTGGACCCCGCTGCACGAGGCTTGCAACCATGGGCACCTGGGTGAGTTGGGGGGGGGACAGGGATGAAGACAAAGCCCCCCCCGGGGTGCAGGCAGAGCCCCCTCCCATCCTCACCGCTGTCTCCTCCCATCCCCCAGAGATCGTCCGGCTGCTGCTGGACCGCGGGGCTGCGTTGGACGACCCCGGGGGGCCAGGCTGCGAGGGCATCACCCCCCTGCACGACGCTCTCAGCTGCGGCCATTTCGAGGTGGCCGAGCTGCTGGTGCGGCGTGGAGCTTCGGTGACGGCCAGGAATGCCAGGGTGAGCTTGCTGGGATCGGAGAAGGCGGGGGGAACCCCAATATGGGGCTGGGGGGGACGCAGTGGGAGATCCTTGTGTCCTGTTCCCCCCCCACCTCCTCCCCGTAGGGCTTGACGCCGCTGGGGACGCTGGAGGAGTGGGCGAGCACTTACAGCAAGGAGCTGGACCAGGAGACGCGGCAGCGATGCCGGGCGGCCGAGTGCCTGCTCAAGGAGACGGCAGCGGGACAAGGTGGGATGCGGTGCGGCGATGCTGGGACCCCGTTCCCCTCTGCTTTTTTTTTGGGGGGGTCTGTGGTAGGCTGAGGGTGCCAGTGTGTGTGTGTGTGTCCCGCCAGCAGCCCCGCCGCAGCTCTCCCAGGACTCGCCGCTGTTCGACGCCGAACTTTCCGAGCGCCAAATCCCGCGGCCGCGCTCCCCGCCGGTGGCAGAGCCAGACGATGGCGACATGTCACCGCTGAGGCCGGTGAAGAAGCGGCAGCGGGTGTTGGGGCTCGGCAGGCAGGAGGGAACGGGGCCGGGGCCGGAGCCGGCTGAGTACGAAGCCGCCATCCGGGGTCTGGGCAGCGCCAAATCCCTTCTTGGTGGCAGCACCGAGATGGCGTGCCGGCAGCCAGCACTGCGGCCGGCCCTCATCCCAGCTGAGCAGTACCTGGAAGAGGAGGACTGGCTGGAAGACGACCTTGGGGAGTCCCGGGGGGGCCGTAAGCGGCCACGCCGGGAACCCCAGGAACCAGCGACCGCTTCGGGGGACAGCACGGGCCCGGAGAGCGACAATGAGGTCCCTGCTCCGAGCCGGCACCAGCCCCGGCGTCGCCGGAGTGTGCAGAGCCGGCTCACCCGCCTGGTGGAAAGGATCCCGCTGGGGCGCTCCCGGGAACGCCGGCCCCCCGAGGCGGCTGGGACCCCCCTCCCCGATGAGGCTGAGGACGATGGAAGCCCCCCCTGCCCACCTGCGTCGTTGCCTGCGTCGTTGCCTGCGCCATTGCCTGCGCCGCTGCCTGCTGTCCTGCCTGCCCTCCGCGTGCGGGTCCGGGTCCAGGACAACGTCTTCCTCATTCCCGTGCCCCAGAGGTAAGAGCTTTGTCCCCCTCCTCTTCGTGACACCCTCCCCTCCACGTCCCCTTTGGGACCCCCGTGCCGGGCGGCAGCGCTCACCGGTGACCCCCCTTTCCCCTTCCCCGGTCCTGCCGTCACGGCAGCGAGAGCCGTGCCGTGAGCTGGCTGGCGGAGCGGGCGGCCGAGCGGTATTACCAAACCTGCGGGCTGCTGCCGCGGCTCACCCTCAAGAAAGAGGGGGCTCTCCTGGCCCCCCAGGACCTGGTGGGGGACGTCCTGCAGAGCAACGAGGAGGTGAGCGCCGAGCCCAGTCCCGTGCTGGGCATCGCCGGTGATTCCGGCGGTGCTGTTGTTGACGGCTCCGGCGTTGCAGGTGCTGGCGGAGGTGCGGTGCTGGGACCTGCCGCCCCTGGCCGAGAGGTACCGCAGGGCTTGCCAGAGCCTGGCAGTGGGTAAGGACCCCCCCACCGCCGCGTGCCCTTCCTGGGTGGTGGGCAAGGACCCCCAGCCTCTCCCCGGTCCCCTCGGGGACCGTCCCCACCGGTTGGGGGTCCCCGCGCCAGGCTGGGGGGGGAAACACACATCTGTGGCCAGTGCAGGGCTGTCAGCAGGATTAGGGGGTCCATGAGGGGGCTCAGGGCTCCCCAAGGGGGAGGGGGGTGGTCTCCAGGGCCACCAAATGCCACTGACACCTTCTACCCCCCCGGCAGAACCTCACCCACTGCTGCTGAAGCTGACGGAGCTGCAGGAGCAGAGCCCGGGGCTGGGGGTCGAGGGGGGCCTGGCCCTGCGCCCCCCCCACCTCCCCCCGCTGCTGCGGGCCCTCAAGCTGCAAGCGCCGCTGCGGCAGCTCCGGTTGCGCGGCTGTGGGTTGCCGGACACCATGGCCGGCGACCTGCTGGCCACCTTGGCCACCCTGCCTGCCCTCACCCTCCTCGACCTGGCCGGGAACCGTCTCAGTGCCCAGGGGCTGCGGCAGCTCCTGCCCCGGAATCCCGGCACTGCCGGCACCGCCGGTGCCTTCCAGGTAGGGCTGGGGGGTGGGAACAGCGGTGGGAGCCCCGGCTCTGTCCCCGGGAGTCCCGGCACTGGCTTTGCCTGGCTGAGACGGGTGTCACGGTGTGGGGTGCCCAGACGGTCCCCCCCCATATCTCACCTTTGTCCGCCAAATCTCGTCTGTTCCCCACTAAACCTCTTGTTCCTATGTCCCCATAACCCGTCCCCCCCCAACCTTCCCTTTGTCCCCTAAACCTCTTGCCTCTGTCCCCCAAACGCCTTCTCTGTCCCCCAACTTCCTTGTCTGTCCCCCAAATCTCTCCTTTGTCATCCACATCTCTCACGTCTTGTCTTAAACCCTTTGCCTGTCCCCTAAACTCCTCTGACCCCCAAACCCCTCCTGTCCCCCAAATGTCTCCTTTGTCATCCGCATCTCTCATGTCTGTTTCTTAAACCCTTTGCCCATCCCCTAAACTGCTTCTTTGTCCCCTAAACCTCTTGTCTGCTGCCACCCGTCCCGGCAGAGCCTGGAGGAGCTGGACCTGAGCCTGAACCCGCTGGGTGATGCCAGCTGCCGGCCCCTGGCCCTGCTCCTGCAGTCCTGCCCGGCGCTCACCACACTGCGGCTGCAGGCCTGCGGCTTCACCGACGCCTTCTCCCTCGAGGGTAAGAGGCCGCGGCACCGCGCTGGTAGTGCCGGGTACCTGGCGGTTCTAACCGCGCTGGCGTTTGCTCCCAGGGGCCGTGCGGCTGCAGACCTTGGCTCTGTCCTACAACGCCCTGGGGACGGCGGGGCTGGAGCGGCTCCTCAGCAGCTTGCCATGCCGCAGCCTCGGCCGGTTGGAGCTGGGCTCCGTCGCCGGGCCGGGACCGCGGCCCCTCACCAGGACCCTCGGCAGGTACCTGGCACAGGTGAGAGCGGTCCCCGAGGGGATGCGGCGCGGTGGGAGGGGACACCCGCTCCCCGGGAGGGGCTGGCCGGGGTTGTGCCGACACCGGCGTGCCTTTCCCGCAGGAGGGCTGCGTTCTGAGCCACCTCACGTTCTCCGGGAACCGCCTGGGTGACAGCGACGTCCTGGAGGTGGCCAGGTGAGGGGACAAGGGGGCATCTGGGGGTGACAGATAGACTGGGGGGGGTCCTGGCAGCAGGCTCATCCTCCATCTCCCAAGGGAGACCCCCCACGCCGGCTCCGGCATGGGAACACGGTGTGGCGGGGACACTGGGAATGGAGGAGACCCCTCCTGGGGACAAGGAGGGGACCCCCTCGCCATCTTCCCCCCCACCCGCAGGTGCCTCCCCGCTTGCCCAGCGCTGGTTTCCCTGGATTTCTCGGCCAATCCCGGGATCAGCACCACGGGGCTGCGGACACTGCTTTCCGCCCTGGAAGAGAGGAGCCAGGGGCTCCAGTTCCTCAGTCTGGCAGGTACGGCGACGGCGCAGGCAGGAATGGGGTGGGCAAGCCCCCGGGGACCTAACGGCAGCCCCTTCCTCCCTCCTTCCCAGGCTGTTCTGTGGAGGGTCCGTTGGACGACACGACCTGGGCCAGAACCGCCGGCAAGATCCAGGATCTCCGGCTCTGCGGCCGGCACGTCAGCCGCAGCGACCAGCAAAATGCCGGCAAAGCCTGGCGCGGTCCTGCCGGCACAGCGCTCAGCACCGTTGTGCAGCACCGTAAGCTCTTCTGTAAGAGCCTCTAAAGCGCCGGCATTGCCGGCGTCTTGTGGTTTTAATCGGCGTGGCCATTACACACCATATTTATGAACGTGGCTGGTGCTTTTTGGGGTCCCGGCGTCACCGGTGCTCGCGAGGCAGGTGAGGGATGAGGGGTTTATTGTCCTCGACTTCCTCTTAACGCCAGTAAGGACTGGGAGGGGACTGGGAATCTCAAACCGGGAGGGAGCGGCGGTGCCGGCACGTGCTGGATGGCTCAGGAGTGGAGGAAGCGGTTGAAGGCGTTGTAGGCAGATTCCAGGTCGAACAACATCTGCCGGACCTGGGAATCATCCAGCTCATCTGACGCCGACATCCCGCTGAGCGTCTGGAGCCTGGGAGAAGGTGGGGGGGCCGCGTCAGCGGCACGCCGGCACCCCAAAAACGGTGCCGGTAACGGTGCTGGCACCCTGGCACTCACCATTGGTTGACTTTCTGCCTCCCCTCAAAGTCGGGGGGCAGGTGGCTCATGCGGTTCATTGTCTCCATCAGCTCCCGTAGGTCTGGCTGGATCTGGGGAGAGAATTGGGGGTGAGCCGCCGCGCCGGTGTTGCCAAACCGGGACTCCGGGGGCTGCCACGGCACACGGCTGAGCAGCGGTACCCTACCTCGTCCATGGCTCGGATCTCCAGGCGCAGCTTATCCATCACCGTGATGAAGAGCTGGGAGGGAAGGAGTATTCGGCTCAACCACGACCCTTCCCACCCTCCCCAAACCACTGAAGCCGAGCCCCAGCAACCCCCCGGCACCGTACGGAGACGATATCGGCAATGCAGCGGTTGAGGTTGCCCTTGTCGTCCTTGATGGTGATGGGCCGGTCCTCCTTGATCCTCTCCATGGCCAAGGGGCAGTCGAGCTGCGGGGAGACGACGCCATGAGCGCCATGACCGGCGCCCGCGAAGCCCCGGCACCTGCCAAGAGTACCGGCAGCGCCTCAGCTCACCCGGAACTTGCGGCAGAAGTCGTCGATGGAGCTGATCTCGGAGCCCTGCACTTGCTTGAGGGCGGCTTTGAACTGGACCAGGAGGCGGGAGCAGGCGGCCGTGTACCTGTGGAGGGACAGGGCAGGGAGGGGACGGGCTCGTCCCCCCCCCACAGGGACACGACCGACCCTCCCGAGGGCTCCGTCGCCCCAGAACTTACTCGTTAGGAGAGACGCAGTCCTTGATGTAGGCTTTCTCCAGAGCCTGCAGCGTCTTCACCACCGCGAAGAGCTCGGCCATGTTGTCGTACCTGTAACCGCAACCGGGACCGCGGTGGAGAGCAGTGTCCCAAGAGGGGGACTGCGATGGATAAGAGGGGGACCACGATAGAGAATGGGGGGACTGTGATGGAGAATGGGGGCGTCACGGTGGAAAGCAGTGTCCCAGGAAGGACTGCAATGGAAAAGAGGGGACGGCGATGGACAACGGTGTCCCAGGAAGGACGGGGATGGAGAAGAGGGGACCATAATGGAGAGAAGGGGACCACGGTGGAGAGCAGTGTCCCAAGAGAGGGGACTTCGATGGAGAGCATTCCAAGAGGGACCACGACGGAGAAGAGGGGACTGTGACGGAAAGAAGGGCACCACAATGGAGAACAGAGGACTGTGATGGAGATAAGGGAACCGTGGTGGGAGAGAAAAGGACCACAATGGGAGAACAGGGGACCACGGTGGAGAGAGAGGTTCTAGGAAGGACGGCGATGGAAAAGAGGGGATGGTGATGGACAATGGTGTCCCAGGAAAGATGGTGATGGAGAAGAGGGGACTGTGATGGAGAATGGGGGACCACAATGGAGAGAAGGGGACCACAGTGGAGAGCAGTGTCCCAAGAGGGTCCGCAATGGTGAGAAGAGGACCGTAGTGGGAGAGAAAAGGACCACGATGGGAGAATGGGGGACCGCGGTGGAGAGAGAGGTTCCAGGAAGGATGGTGATGGAGAAGGGGAGATGGCGATGGACAGCTGTGTCCCCGGCCACCTTCCTCTGCGGGGCCGCGCCATCATGGGGGGTGTATGTGTGTGTGTCCCCCCCGGGTGCAGGGACAGGGCTGGGACCGGACTCACTTCTCCCTCTCCCGCGCGGTCTTGTAGAGCTTCACCTCCTGCCGGGAACAAGGTGGGGGGGCTCAGCCCCGGGTTTGGGGGGGGCTCAGCCCCGGCTTTGGGGGGCTCAGCCCCGGGTTTTGGGGGGGGCTCAGCTGCCCCACTCACCTCGTACAGCTCCGGCTTGTTCCCGGGGGCTGCAAAGAAAAGGGGGGGGGGGGGGGGCAGCGTTAGACGGGGGCTGGGAAACACCGAGAGCCCCCCCGGTAACCCCAAAATCCCCCCTATACCCCTGAACCCCCCCTCAAGGGCCTGGGGCGCGGGGCCTGCTCTCACCTCCCATCCCGGGCGGGCCCGCGATGCCGTGGAACATCCCGCCGGGGCCCCCGCTTCACCCGGAGGGGCCTGGGGGTGTCGTGGGGCTGTGTGTGTCGTGTCCCCCCCCCCCCCCCTCCCCGTCCGCGACCGGAGGGGTCCGCGTTCCCCTTCCCCCGGTGCCGGTGGCCCCGCCGCTCTTCCGCAAAATGGCGGCGGTTCGACGATCCGGCGGTTCGACGATCCGGCGCTCGGCTGGTCGCGCCTGCGCGGTGGAACGCCTCGCGGGGCGGGGCGAAGGGCGGGAGGGGCGGGGCTAGAGGTTCGGGCGGGAATAGGCGCCGCTTTTTGGCGGGAATTAGGCGCCGGTTTTGGCGGGAAGGGGCCGCCCCCCGCTCCCCGGGTCTGGGGGGTCCTGCCGGGGGGGGGGGGGCTGCATCAACACGGTGTCGCCTTGTGCGCTGCCCCGCGGGGCTTCGCTGGGGGGGGACGACAGCGCTGCAGCAGGCGTCGGCGCTGCGGGTGTCGCCGTTTATTTATTTTTTTTGGTGATTTCTCAAATCTGCTCTTGCGCGTGACCCGTATCTGAATACGGCCCAAACCCCACGGTACGGCGGGTTTTAGTCCTTTTTATGCTGCGCGTCACCAGCCGTCGTACGAGGAGCTGGCTTTGGTTCGAGAGCGTGCGGGCGGTTGCGCGTCATCTTGCGAATGTTATCTGGGGGCTTAACGGCGGGGAGGTGAACAGTGAGGACAACTTTGCACTAAAATTAAGCTTAAATAAAGTGAAAGGAAAGGTCTACTGAGTTATAACTAGAACTAGCAGGACACTGTCCTGACCACGTTTAGAGTACCGGAGTCTCTCACAGCTGGGAAGCAGACTGAACTCAGACTTTCTTGGTAGTTACATCTATAATTTGATACTTTTATAAAATACAACGTTTACTACTAACAGCGGGAAGAAGACCCTAATGCAAACAAAATTTTTGCAGGCAGGCGTCGGCATCGCAGGCAGGCATCGGCGTCGTGGTTAGGTGGGGGCGTTGCAGGCAGGTGTCTGCGCTGCAGGCAGGTGTCGGCGTTGCAGGCAGGCATCGGCGTCGCAGGCAGGCATCGGCGTCGTGGTTAGGCGTGGGTGTTGCAGGCAGGCATCGGCATCGCAGGCAGGTGTCGGTGTTGGAGGCAGGCATCAGCACTGCAGGCAGGCATCGGCGTTGCGGTTAGGTGCAGGCACTGCAGGCAGGCATCGGCGTTGCGGTTAGGTGCAGGCACTGCAGGCAGGCATCGGCGTTGCGGTTAGGTGCAGGCACTGCAGGCAGGCATCGGCGTTGCAGGCAGGGGAGGCAGCACTGCAGGCAGGCATGGGTGTTGCGGTTACACATGGGTGTTGCAGGCAGGCATCGGCGCTGCAGCCCTGCAGGCAGGCAGCTTTCCGAAGGAAGGCGATGGCCGGCTGGGAATGGAAGAGGAGGAGGAGGAGGAGGAGGAGGACACTGTCCTTGTCCGGCCTCACCGGCGGGGCAAGGAGCGCGTGAGGTGGCGGCTGACGCGTCCCGCGGCGGCCGTAAACCCGCCGATAGCAGGAGGGGTGAAGGCCGGGACGTCGGCGTTGGCGCGCCGCGCCGGGCGAGAGGACTCCCTCCGGAGCCGGGCGAAGCGCTTCGACCTTTGCCGCGAGGCCGTAAAACGCCGGGACGGGCTCCGGGGACCGCGGGGTTCACGGCGGGGTCGGTCGTTCCCAGGAAAGGGGAAATACGGGAAAGAAACAAACTCCGGGAAAAACCCGGCGGCGTTTCCGAGGGTTTCCCAGCGCCGAGATGACGTCGAGGCATTTGGTTTTTTTTTGTAACCGCGTCCCGATGCCGGTACGCGCTCCAGGCGCGCGGGTGGGTGAAGGAACCCGGTTTTCGGTGACCCGTCCCGCCGCCAGCACCGGCTCCTCGCCGCTTCCCGGGGGTGTCCGTGTCTTCTGTTGGAGCTGAGAAACGCCGTCACGATCTTCTGGTTACCCCCGAAACGGGGTTGACGACGGCGGCTCGACGTCCTCGGGGCTCCCAAATTCGGTAGACGACGGATCGGTTTGCGGTTTAGCGCCGAGTCGCGATTCGAGTCCAGGGTCACGGCTGCCGGCTGGTGACTTTGGGCGCTACCGGGATACGGGGATTTCTGAAATCTTGAGCATCTTCCACTTAGGAAAATCACAGGGTTAAATATAAGAAGAAATAGAAAAATAAAGAGGAAAATCCCCGAGATGCTCTGCCGCGTCGCCACGCGAAGAAAGGGCCTCATGACCCCTTTCACAGCCACCCCAGCACCCCGGTGGGTTCGCGGTGGCCGCCCAGCACCAGGATTTGTGCTGCCGGCGCCGAGGAAAGCCGTCCTCCGTCCCCGCGGGAGAGCGTCCTGCTGTCCGTCCGTCCGTCCCTCGCACGTGGACACACATTTAGCCAACGGTCGCAAGAGCATCCCAGACGCCTGTAGAAGGCCTTGAACAGAATAAACAAGAAGACGAAAGAAAAGAAAGACGCCGATTAGAAGAACGCAGGTGCGCATTCCACGATAAAGGGAGCTTGGCACAAACAACCTCAATTTGGCAGATTATCTCGACCAATTGGACTGAGACAAGTTTCGCATCTTCTAGTTGATATAACCAATTATGTCCTATGTTTATGCGCGTGTACGGAGTTAGTATAACCCATTATATCTTATATTTATGCGCATGCACAGTGTCGATATAACCAACCACATTTTATGCTTGTACGCATGGATGCTATATGCTTGCATGCAGCAACCAATCAAAGCTTTTAAGGAACTCAGAGAATTGTATAAAAATGATCAGCTGTGCTCAATAAACTGGCGACTTTGATCATCACATCGATGTCCTGTCGTCTGTCCCCGCGTGGAATTTCTCCACGCTCGCACCCTGCCGCTGTTGGGACCTCTGTGTCACGCAGCGCTGTCGAGGCACAGGTTTTGGGGCAGAAAGGAGAGGTTTCCTGAGTTGGAAGGAGAGGTTTAGACCTGCCTTAAAAGATTTAGAGCTGGCTCAAGAGGCTTAGACCTGGCTTAAGCAAATTCTGGTTAATTATTCATATAAATAAGGTATAAATAATATAAAGGTATAAATCAGACAAATTAAAGCAGAATTATACCACAGTTTTCCTTGAAGACTTAGGGTTTGTGTGTTGCTTCTGTCAATGTTTAGCAAACTTAAGAAGCAGAACCTTTGGTTCTTTCAGCCAAGGAAAAATGTTCTCATGCAACCACAAAAATACAACTTCCAGAGAAAATGGAAGTCCATCAGGAAGTCCACTTTCAATAAAACCGAGGTAGTCCTGCTCTTTTATTACGTGATGTGTAAGAGATTGAGATACAAATCGTCAGACCCAGTGCTGGGTTGGATCCGCAGGGACGTCGTTGGCCAAGACGGACGCGGTCATCCCGCTCTAGCCGGCGGTACCGTGTCCGGCTCTGGCCGCCGCTGCGACTCCCGAAGGACGGAGACGTGCCGGAGGGGACCGTGGAGACGATCCAAAGGCTGGAGAACCTGCCCTGGGATGGACGGCTGGTGGAGATGGGGCTCATCTCCCTGGAGAAGGCTCGGGGCGGACCTGGTCGCGTATTCCGGTACTTAAGGAGTGCTGTGTGGGGTCTACACGGGGGGGGCTTCTGTGGGAAGACCCCAGGAGCTGGCCCCGTTGTTGGACAGAGCCGGTTCCAGACGGCTCCAGGGTGGACCCGCCGGAGCCCAAAGCTGAGCCCATTGGTGACAGCGGCACCTCTTGGGATAACGCGGAGTGAGGCAACGGGAGAGGAGTGGCCCCACGGAGCCCACGGCCGGAGGGGAAGGAGGGGAAGGAGATGCTCCAGGTGCTGGAGCAGAAGTCCTGCCTGCAGCCCATGGAGTTCCATGTGGAGCAGATCTCCGACCTGTAGCGTGTAGAGGTCCGTGTTGGAGCAGATCTCTGTCCTGCAGCCCGTGGAGGTCCAGATGGAGCAGATCTCTGTCCTGCAGCGTGTAGAGGTCCACATTGAAGCAGATCTCCATCCTGCAGCCCATGGAGGTCCACATTGGAGCAGATCAACATCCTGCAGCGTGTAGAGGTCCATGTTGGAGCAGGTCTCCGTCCTGCAGCCCGTGGAGGTCCAGATGGAGCAGATCAACATCCTGCAGCGTGTAGAGGTCCATGTTGGAGCAGGTCTCTGTCCTGCAGCCCGTGGAGGTCCAGATGGAACAGATCTCCGTCCTGCAGCCCATGGAGGTCCAGATGGAGCAGATCAACATCCTGCAGCGTGTAGAGGTCCATGTTGGAGCAGGTCTCTGTCCTGCAGCCCATGGAGGTCCAAATGGAGCAGATCGCCCTGCAGCCCGTGGAGGTCCACTTTGGAGAAGCTCATGGAGGAGTGTCTCCTATGGGTGGGATCCCACCCCAGAGCAGGGGAAGAGTGCGAGGAGGAAGGAGCAGCAGAGACAAAGCATCACGGACTGACCCCAACCCCCGTTCCCCGTCCCTCGGGGGAAGGAGGAAGAGGAGTCAGGAGTGACACTGAGCCTGGGATGAAGGTGGGTGGGGGAGACGATGGTTTTAGATCTTTAGATGGTTCTTCTTTCTCATTTTCCTACTCTGTTACTGAGTGACAATAAATCCAATTAATTTCCCCAAGTAGAGTCTGTTTTGCCATGACAGTAGTCGGTGAGCGACCTCCCTGTCCTTGCCTCCACCTGCGAGCTTTTTGTCCTATTTTCTCCCTGTCCCGTTGATGGAGGGGGGTGATGGAGCGGCTGGGTGGGCGTCCGGCAGCCAACCACCGTCAACCCACCCCAGGCAGCTACCGAGCGGACAGAGGGCTCTCCCTTCACCAGCAGCCACACGGCGAGGACAAGGAACGCCGGGAGAGGTCTCATCTTGACCTAAGACGTGTTTTACAGCGAGAACCACCAACGGCTGGGACAACGTGGTGGAGCCCCCATCATGGATCCGATCCAGGCTCCTTCGCCACGGAAGGTTGGACCAGCCGATCTTGGAGGTCCCATCCCACCTGGGTTGGGATCAGCCCGAGCTTTGGGTGGACCTGGGCGGTTCGGCGGCTCCTCGGCGGTTCCTCAGCACCGTCCAAGGGAAACCGGTTGACGTGATGCTGACCAGGACATCGGTATTTGTGCAGGGACAAGGGACGAACCTCCCCAGGCTTGTTACGGTCCCCACCAGTACCCAAGCCGGGCTTTGTCGAAAGCGGGCAAACAGCCGGTCTCGGTACGAGAGACTCGGGACTCGGTACGAGGCCGGTTGCGGCAGACGCTGCCCGGGATCTGCCTTCCCCGCGCCGTGAGCTTGTGCCGAAGGCAAACCCCCAGCAAAACCGAAACTTATGGGCATGGGGAGGAGAAGGGACGGACGCCAGGGATCTCATCTCGGAGCCAAACCCTCAATGACGGTGGAAAACCCGCCTCATTTCCACAGATTTTCCCCCAAACGCTGCCTGGCGCTGTGCCGGCATCCCCTCCTGCCGTAGCATCGTCGGGCAGACCCATCGTCAAACATTAACTTCCCCGGCACCTTGGCTGATGCCGTGCCGAGCTGCAATATCGTGCGAGGAGGTTTATTCTTTTATTGCCCTTAACGACACCGCCTGATTGCCGGGATATTAAAGCCCGACGCCCTGTCGGACCCATGCCCCGTCCAGGCGTGGTCCGGCTGCCCGTGTCCTTGTGGGAGCGAGCGGAAAACCGTCTCGGCTTCGCCCATTGCTGCCAAGGCAGCCTTGGGTGAAAATAATTCCTCTCCCGGTGGGATTTGGTGGGGGGGGCTCTGGCTGGAAGCCCCGTGAAGGTTACCCCGCGTCCCACCGCCCCCGGGATGCTCCGAAGTGGCCGCGGCGGTGCCGGCACGGCGCACACGTCACCGCGGGGCTGTGGCCGGTCCGCCCCGTGGGGCAAAATCCACGTTCCTTCCCCCCTCCTCGACCCAGGTGGGACTCGAACCCACAATCCCCAGCTCCGGAGGCTGATGCCTTATCCATTAGGCCACTGGGCCCGGCCACTGGCGCGGTGGGTGCCCGGCGCTGCGGCACGGCCGGGAGGGCGCGAGGGCGTCGCTGGCCCTAACGAGGTCGCTGACCCTAATGAGGTCACTGAAGCTAATGAGGGTGCACGGGGTGGACCCCGGCGGTGCCACCGGCCCAGCTGGCCTTTGGCTGGCGGGGAGAGGTCGGGGCGGCCGCGGCACCCGCCGGCACCGGGACGGCTGGGCGCACGGCGAGGGCCGTCTCCCTGTTTGCGGGCCGGGTGTGCCGGGCACGAGCCGCCCCGGTGCGCTGCCGCACCGGCTCCGCCGGGAACGGCGACGGCTCTGCAGCCGGGACGTCCTCCCTGCCTGCCCCTCTGCCGCGGTACGGCCGTGCCGTGGGGCACGGTACTGCCGTGGGGCAGCCGGGCGGCTCCCGGGGCATCGGCACGTGCTGCGTCCGCAGTCCGGCTGTGCCGTGCCATGCCGTGCCGCGTGGAACCGTGCGATGCCATGCCGTGCCAACCCATGCCGTGCTGCCCAGGCCCCACCGGCAGCACCGCGGTGCCGCAGGGCACGGCCGGGGACCCACGGCAGGGCCGCCCGTGGGTCACCACGTCCCCTCGCCGGCCGGCAGCCCTAGCAGAGGCCGCGGCGGGGCTGACTCCCTTCCCGACCACGGACACGGCGGTCGCGTGCCGGGCAGGGGTGCAGCACCCCAGGGTGAGCGGGGCGCCGGAGGAGAGCCCGGCACCCTCGGGGAGGGTCCCGGCACCCGTGGGGCGGGCGAGGGCGCAGGGTGCCGGGGCTCGGCGGGGGCCGGGCGCGGGCGCAGGCGCCGTGCCGGGCCCTGAGGAATGGTTAACCCGGGGCAATCTCGCCCCGAGCCAATCACCGCCGCGGCCCCGGGCGGTTTTACAGCCCCGGCGCCCCACGGCACACCGGCACCGGCCGGGCAACCCCCGGGACCGACGGCACTGCGGCCCACCGGCGTCTCCGTGCCGCTCGGGACCCCCCCTCGCTTTTTTTCGCCATGACCCCGCTGCTGCTCCTGCTGACCCTGGGCTCGGGGGTGGCCGGCGGGGATGCCCCCGGCGTCGCCGAGCCGGTGGCGGCCCTGGAGGCCCTGCTGTCGTCGGGAAGCGGTTCCCTGCCCCGCGGCGCGGTGGAGTCCCTCGTGGGCATCGCCGCCGGCCGTGCGCAGTGCCGCGCCGGGCCGTGTGGAAAGGTAAGCGCCCGCGCCGGCGACGCCGGGCCGTGTGGAAAGGAAGGCAGGGCGGGCGGACGGGGTCAAACTCCAGCTCGCCGGCACGGCACGGCGCGGTTCGGCGTGCTGCAGCATCGCCCGGCACCCTGGAGTGGTGCGTGGCACGCCACGGCACCGCCTGGCATGGCGCAGCACCGCATGGCACCACGCATCTGTGCATGGCACGGCGTGGCGCGGCGCTGCATGGCACCATGCATCCGTATACGGCACAGCACGGTGCAGCACCGACCGCGTGGCGCCGTGCATCTGTGTGTGACACGGTGCAGCACCGCATGGCACCGCGCATCCGTATGCAGCATGGCACGGTGCAGCACCGCATGGTGCTGTGCATCCGATCACGGCACACCGCACCACGGCGCTGCCTGGTGCGGGGACCCGCTGCCCCCCCCGGGTGCCCCAGGACCCGGGTGCCGGGTGCTGAGCCCCATCCCCCCCCATCCTGCACCCGCCCCGGGGGTCCGCGCCGTGCCGGTGCCGCCGTGGTGGGCACAGGGGTGGGCGCGTGGTCTCCACCGGGGGGGTCCCTGACCCCCGGCAGGGTGCTGGGGGGGTCCCAGGGATGTCCCCGTCCCTTGCAGGGTGCCTGGTGGGTCCCACGGGGGGGGGGTGGGGTGGCAGATTTTGGGGGGTGCCCGTGGGGCTGGGGACACGGGGATGGGTGTCAGCCCCGCTGCTCCCGGCACCCCCCACCATGCCCCCGTGCTGCCGGTGACCCCCCGGCACCCTGACCCCCCCGTGCCTCCCCCAGTGCCTCTCGGCGGGCGCCGTCCTGGCACTGGCGGGGAAGGCGGGTGCCGCCGCCGGGCTGGAGGCCGCCGACCTGCCCTGGCTGGGGGCCGCCGTCCTGGCCACCCTGCGGGACCCCGACGCCGCCTGCGCCGACGCCGCCTCAGGGCGCTGGGCTGCCCGCGCACGGGCGCTGCACCGCTCCTTCACCGCCGACACCGACGCCGACGCCGATGGCAATGCTGATGCCAACGCTGATGGCAACGCCAACACCAACACCGGCACCAACGCCAATGCTAACGCCAACACCAATGCCAACACCGGCACCAACACCAATGCCAACACCAATGCCAACGCCAGCACCAACACCAATGCCAACACTAATGCCAGCGCCAACGCCAATGCCAACACGAATGCCAACGCCAACACCAGCGCCAACGCCAACGCTAATGCCAACGCCGCCAACGCCACCAATGCCAACGCCACCGGCATCACCACCGGCAGCGGCGGCCCCGGCCTGTGGGAGGTGACGGAGCTGCTGGCGGCCGTGCAGCCCAACTACCGCAGCGCCGACAGCCACCAGGTGAGGGGACACGGGGGGACGTAGGGCACCGGGGGGCGTGGGGCGCAGGGAGGGGACACGTGGCACGGCCACCGGCGTAGGCGCGTATGGCTTGGGGCGCGGGGAGGTGACACGGGGTCACCGTCACAGGCACACGTGTCCCGGGGAGGTCACACGTGTGGCACGGCCACCATCGCGTGGACACACGTGTCCTAGGGAGGTGACACGCTCCACGGCCACCATTGTGTGGACACACGTGTCCTGGGGAGGTGACACGTGTCCCATGGAGGTGACACGTGCCACAGCCACCATCGCGTGGACACCCGTGCCCCGGGGAGGTGACACCCGTGCCCCGGTGACACCGGCGCGCGCCGTGGGGGGGGTTCATCGCCGGCGCGGGGGGCGCGGGGGGCGGCGCGGGCGGTGGCGGTGACGGTGCCGGCGTGGCGCAGGCCTGTGTGGACGCGGCGGGCGTGCTGGCGGCCGGCCGGTCGGCGTCCCCGCGGGTGGGGGTCCGGCCGGGGGAGCGGGTGCTGGCCGCCCTGGGTGCCCTGGTGCTGCGCGGGCGCTGCCTGCACCCCACGGACCCCCCCGGATTCTTCCTCGACTACCTCGTCCTCCGCTTCGGCCACGGCCCCCACGGTGAGGGACTGGGGGGGGGGATGGGGGGGGGGCTATAGGGTGGGGGGGGGCAGGTGGGGGGGGATGTGGGGTGAGGGGGTGGATATGGGGCTGGGGGGGGGCAGAGGGAATGGGGCAGGGAGCCCTGGGATGGGGGCAATGGGGGGGGCTGCAGGTTGTGGGGCGGGGAGGTGTGGGGCAGATGCCGTGGGGCAGATTCTGTGGGGCAGGGGGGCATGGAGCAGATGCCGTGGGGCAGGGGGGCGTGGGGCAGATGCCGTGGGGCAGGGAGCTGTGGGGCAGATGCTGTGGGGCAGGGGGGCATGGAGCAGATGCCGTGGGGCAGGGAGCTGTGGGGCAGATGCCGTGGGGCAGATTCTGTGGGGCAGGGGGGCATGGAGCAGATGCCGTGGGGCAGGGGGGCGTGGGGCAGATGCCGTGGGGCAGGGAGCTGTGGGGCAGATTCTATGGGGCAGATGCTGTGGGGCAGGGGGGCATGGAGCAGATGCCGTGGGGCAGGGAGCTGTGGGGCAGATGCTGTGGGGCAGATTCAGTGGGGCAGATTCTATGGGGCAGGGGGGCGTGGGGCAGATGCCGTGGGGCAGAGCTGTGACGGCACCCGGCAGGACTCAGCACCCTGATGGAGCAGCTGGGGCTGGGGCCCGGGGAGCAGCAGCACCCACCGGGACCCCCCCACGGAGACCCCCCCCATGGAGACCCCCCCCGTGGGGATGAGGACGGCCGCCCCGATGCGCTGCCCCACACCCGCATCCAGAGCCAGCCCTGGGACACGGTGAGGAGGGGGCACCCGGGGGTGCCCTGGGGGGGGTCAGGGTGGTCTTGGGGGGGGAGTCTGGGCTGATCTAGAGGGGTCTGCGTTCCTTTGGGGGGGTCAGGGTATTTGGGGGGTGTGGTCAGGGTGTTCTGGGGGGGTCAGGGTGCTTTGGGGGGGGTCTGGGCTGATCTAGAGGGGTCTGGGTTCCCTTGGGGGGGTCAGGGTCCCCTGGGGGAGAGTCAGGGTACCCTGGGGGGGGTGTCAGGCTGCTCGGGGGGGGTCAGATTGCTTGGGGGGGGTCTGGGCTGTCCTAGGGGGGTCAGGGTGCTCGGGGGGGGTCAGGTTTGCTGGGAGGGGGTCTGGGCTGCTTGGGGGGGGTGTCAGGGTGCTCTGGGCGGGGATAGGGTCCAGCCCCCCCCCCCGGGGGGCTCCATCCACCCAGGGCTGAGGCTGTGCCCCCCCCCAGGTGTGCCTGTCCCCCCCCGAGCTGTTGGAGGCCCTGGGGCTGCCCGGGGGGGTCCCGCTCTCGCGGGGGGATTTCTTGCGCCTGGCCCCCGCGCTGCTGCAGCAGCAGCTCAGCCGAGCCTGCGCCCCCCAACACCCCCCCGCACCCCAACACCCCGCTGCCCACCGCCGGCACCGGCCCACCGCCGCCAGCACCACCGGACCCACGGCCACCGGCCCCACGGCCACCGGCCCCACCGGCCCCACGGCCACCGACCAGTTCAGCACCCTCGAGAGTGAGCGGGGAGGGGGACGGGGACGGGGTCCTGCCGTCCCGTGGGGCGGCATCGCGCAGCCCTGGGGAGGGGGACGGGGGTCTGGGGGTCCGGCTGTGCCACGGGATGGCATCGTGCGCCGCTGGGAATGGCATGGGGACAGGGTCCTGCCATCCTGCGGGATGGCACCGCGCAGCCCTGGGGACGGGGATGGGGATGGGGACACATCCTGCTGTGCCATGGGATGGCATCGCGCAGCCCTGGGGATGGGGACGGGGGTCTTGGGGTCCTGCTGTGCCACGGGATGGCATCGTGCACTGCTGGGGACGGGGATGGGGACAGGGTCCTGCCATGCCGTGGGACCTCAGCGTGCCACCCTGGGGATGGGGACAGGGTCCTGCCGTCCCATGGGATGGCGTCACGCACCCCTGGGGATGGGGACACATCCTGCTGTCCCATGGGATGCTGTCGTGCACTGCTGGGAATGGGGTGGGGATGGGGACGGGGTCCTGCCATGCCGTGGGACCTCAGCGTGCCACCCTGGGGATGGGGACAGGGTCCTGCCGTCCCATGGGATGGCGTCACGCACCCCTGGGGATGGGGACACATCCTGCTGTCCCATGGGATGCTGTCGTGCACTGCTGGGAATGGGGTGGGGATGGGGACGGGGTCCTGCCATGCCGTGGGACCTCAGCGTGCCACCCTGGGGATGGGGACAGGGTCCTGCCGTCCCATGGGATGGCGTCACGCACCCCTGGGGATGGGGACACATCCTGCTGTCCCATGGGATGCTGTCGTGCACTGCTGGGAATGGGGTGGGGATGGGGACGGGGTCCTGCCATGCCGTGGGACCTCAGCGTGCCACCCTGGGGATGGGGACAGGGTCCTGCCGTCCCATGGGATGGCGTCACGCACCCCTGGGGATGGGGACACATCCTGCTGTCCCATGGGATGCTGTCGTGCACTGCTGGGAATGGGGTGGGGATGGGGACGGGGTCCTGCCATGCCGTGGGACCTCAGCGTGCCACCCTGGGGATGGGGACAGGGTCCTGCCGTCCCATGGGATGGCGTCACGCACCCCTGGGGATGGGGACACATCCTGCTGTCCCATGGGATGCTGTCGTGCACTGCTGGGAATGGGGTGGGGATGGGGACGGGGTCCTGCCATGCCGTGGGACCTCAGCGTGCCACCCTGGGGATGGGGACAGGGTCCTGCCGTCCCATGGGATGGCGTCACGCACCCCTGGGGATGGGGACACATCCTGCTGTCCCATGGGATGCTGTCGTGCACTGCTGGGAATGGGGTGGGGATGGGGACGGGGTCCTGCCATGGCGTGGGACCTCAGCGTGCCACCCTGGGGACGGGGACAGTGCCCTGCCATCCTGCGGGATGGCATCGTGCACCCCTGGGGACGGGGACGGGGACACGTCCTGCTGTCCCATGGAACGCCATCGCGCACCGCTGGGAACGGGGTCCTGCCGTCCCACGGGATGGCACCGCGCATCCCCGTGGGGGTGACAGCGCCCACCCGCGTCCCCGTCCCGTGACGTGTCCCCCCCCGTCCCCGTCCCCGCAGGGTACCTGCTGGCCACGGCCACCGGCGTGGGCCTGTGCCTGTGCCCGCTGGCGGCCCTGGCGCTGCTGCGGTGTCCCCCCTGCCGCCGAGCCCAGCGCTGGCTGCACCCGCTGCTGCTGGGGCTGGCGGCCGGGGCGCTCAGCGGGGACGCTCTGCTGCACCTCCTGCCGCTGGTGGGACACGGGGGGGGACACCCACGGGGGGGCGGGGGCGTCCGTGGGGGTGGGATGCGGGGGGACGTGGCGGGACATGGGGGGACACGCACGGGGAGGGATGGGGACGTGGGGGGGGACGTGGGGGGACACCCACGGGGAGGGATGGGGACGTGGGGGGGGACGTGGGGGGACACCCACGGGGAGGGATGGGGATGTGGGGGGGACGTGGGGGGACACCCACGGGGAGGGATGGGGACGTGGGGGGGGACATGGGGGGACACCCACAGGGAGGGATGGGGACGTGGGGGGGGACGTGGGGGGACACCCACGGGGAGGGTTGCAGGGGGACGCGAGGACACGGGGACACCCACGGGGGGGGACACACACCCACAGCAGGGGGACACTCGTGAGCACACGTGGGGGGTTTTTTCTTGCCCGGGGCTCCACGCGTGCAAACGAGCGTGCGAGGCCGCCGCGCGCCCGCAGAAATGCGCGGACGTGCATTTCTGCGGGCGCGCGGCGGCCTCGCACGCTCGCTCGCACGCCCGCGTGCGTTCACGCCTGAGCACGCGGGTGCCCTCGCCAGCTGCTGGGCTTGCACGCTCACGCCGAGGGGGACCACCACGGCCACGCCGGGGAAGGGGGGGGCTCGGCCGAAGGACCCCCCTGGAAGCTGCTGGGGGTGCTGGGGGGGCTCTACGCCGCTTTCCTGCTGGAGAAGCTGCTGGGCATCCTGCTGCGGAGGGGGGACGAGGTGGGGGGCGACGGGGGGGGCATGGGGGGGTGCGGGGGTGGAGGTTAGGGGGGGCTGGGGGTGTGGGGAGGGGGTGTCAGAGGGTTTGGGGGGTGTGGGGTGGGATGGGGGGGTCTGGGGGGGGCATGGGGGGCTGTGGGGGTGGCAAGGCAGCGCTGACGGAATGTGGGGCGCAGGGGGGGCCGCGGTGCGACCACGGCGTGGGGCTGCAGTGCTGCCAGGGGGATGTGGGGCAGCAGGCGGCGGCCTCCAGTGCTGAACTGGTATGTGGGGGGGTCGTGGGGCAGGGGGCTGGCGTGGGGGGATGTGGGGCAGGGGGGGCTGGGTGGGTGTTATGGGGCGAGGAGCTGGGGATGCTGGGGTGGGATATGGGGCAGGGGGTACTGGGTGGGATGTGGGGTGATGTGGGGCAGGGAGCTGGGGGTGCTGGATGGTGGGGGGGGATATGGGGCGGGGGGGTGGTGGGATGGAGGGTGGGGGGGGTGTTTTGGGGCAGGGAGCTGGGGGTGCTGGGAGGGTCATGTGGGGCAGGAGGGGCCGGGTGGGATGTGGGGCAGGGGGTGGTGGGTGTTATGGGGCGATGTGGGGTGGGGAGCTGGGGGGATATGGGGCAGGGGGTGGCAGGGTGGGATGTGGGGCAGGAGGGTGGTGGGATGGGGGGTGTTGTGGAGTGAGGAGCTGGTGATGGTGTGGGGCAGGGGTCGCAGGTAGGATGTTACAGGGCAGGGGGTGCCGGGTGGGATGTGGGGCAGGGGATGCCAATAGTGCGGGGCAGGGGCCCCCAGACCCGCCTCCCCCCCTCCCCCAGGTAAAGGTGGAAGACGCCGACCCTCCCCAGAGCACGCAGGACCCGCCGAGCCGGGGTACCCCCCGTTCCCCAATCCCCCCCTCCCCAAAAAGACGCCCCGACCCAGGTGGGACTCGAACCCACAATCCCCAGCTCCGGAGGCTGATGCCTTATCCATTAGGCCACTGGGCCGCCGCGGCCGGGATGCAGCCGGGCGGGGGCGGTGGATGCTCCGGGGGGAAGTTTTGGGGGGTTTGGGGGTTTTTTTCCTCTCCCCACCCTAAAAAAGGATAAACCCCCCCGCAGGCGGGTGGGCGCTGCCCTGCATGGTGACGGCGGGGGACGCGTCCCACAGCCTGACGGACGGGCTGGCGCTGGGCGCCGCTTTCGCCGCCTCCCGGCAGAGCGGGCTGGGCACGGGGCTGGCGCTGCTCTGCCACGGGCTGCCGCACGCGCTGGGTGAGGGGGGCGGGGGGGGCGGGGGGGGCAAGGGATGAGGGGGGAGGGGGTGGGGGGGGCAAGGGGGTGGGGGGTGCATGAGGTGGGGGGGTGTCTGGGGTGCGTGGGGGGGTGGGGGGGGCTTGGGGGGTGGAAGGGATGAGGGGTGAGTGGGGTGGGGGGTGTCTGGGGTGCGTGGGGGGGTGGGGGGTGCGTGGGGTGATGGGGTGCGTGGGGGGGTGTGGGGTGCGTGAGGGGGTGGGGGGGTGGAGGGGGCTTGGGGGGTGGAAGGGATGAGGGGTGAGTGGGGTGGGGGGTGTCTGGGGTGTGTGGGGGGTGGGGGGTGCGTGGGGGTGAGGGGTGGGGGGGTGCGAGGAGGTGGGGGGGAGTGGGGGGCATGGGGTGGGGGTGTCTGGGGTGCGTGAGGGGGTGGGGGGTGCGTGGGGTGATGGGGTGCGTGAGGGGGTGGGGGGTGTGGGGGGGTTGGGGGGTGGAAGGGATGAGGGGTGAGTAGGGTGGGGGGTGTCTGGGGTGCATGTGGGGGTGGGGGGTGCGTGGGGTGTCTGGGGTGTGGGGTGCGTGGGGTGAGGGGTGAGGGGGGGTGCGAGGAGGTGGGGGGGAGTGGGGGGCATGGGGTGGGGGTGTCTGGGGTGCTTGGGGGGGTGCGGGGGGTGGGGGGGGCTTGGGGGGGGCAAGGGATGAGGGGTGAGTAGGGTGGGGGGTGTCTGGGGTGCAAGGGGGGTGTGCGGGGCGCTTGAGGGGGTGTGGGGGGTGTGGGGCATGGGGTGGGGGGGTGCGTGGGGTATACGGGGTGTGGGGGGTGTGGGGTGCAGGGCTGTCTGGGGTGAGGGGTGCGTGGGGGGAGGTGGGGGCACACGGGAGCGGGGAGTGCATGGGGGGTCGGGGGGTGTGGGGTGGGGGTGTCTGGGGTGCATGACAGGGTGGGAGGTGTGTGGGGTGGGGGGGTGCGTAGGGTGCAAGGGGTGAGGGGTGTGGGGTGCGTGGGGGTGTGGGGTGAGCGAGGGGGTGGGGGTGCCTGGGGGGGCGCGGGGGGTTTCTGGGGTGCATGAGGGGGTGGGAGGTGGATGGGTGCGTGGGGGGCGCAGGCTGTGGGGTGGGGGGTGAATGGGGCATACGGGGTGTGGGGGGGGGGTGCACGGGGGGGGTGCAGGGGGTGGAGGGGGCGCGGGGGGAAGGTGGGGGGGCGGGGGGTGCACAGTGTGGGGGTGCTCGGGGCGGGAAGCGGGGGGCACCCGGTGGGAGAGGGGTCCGGGGGGCGCCGGGCGGACGCCACGCTCCGGGCCCCCCCCCCCCCCCCCCGCCCCCCGCCTGACGGGTGTCGGGGTCCCCCCAGGGGCCCTGGGGGTGCTGGAGCAGGCGGGGCTGAGCGGGCGGCGGGTGCTGGCGCTGGGGCTGGGGGGGACCCTGCCCGTCCTGCCGGGGGTCTACGCCGGGCTGGCCCTGGGCACCGCCGCCGCGGCCCGCGCGTGGCTGACCGCGCTGGCCGCCGGCCTCCTCCTCCACCTCGCCCTCTGCGACATGGTGAGCCCACGCCGCGGGACGCGGGGGTCCCACCTCTGCGCCGCGTCGTCTGCCACGCGCGCGCCACGCGCGCTGCGCCGCGCCACCCGTGCCGCACGCGCGTGCCGGCTGCACCGCGCGCGCGCCACGCCTGCGGCGCCACGCGCCGCGCCGTGCCGCGGGGCGCGTGCCCTGCCGTGCGCGATGCACCACGTGCCGTCGGCGCCACGGGTGCCGTGCCGTGCCGCGATATACACGTGCCGTGCCGCGATATACACGTGCCGTGCCGCGATACACGTGCCGTGCCAGTGCCACGATACACGTGCCGTGCCACGATACACGTGCCAGTGCCACGATACACGTGCCGTGCCAGTGCCGCGATACACGTGCCGTGCCACGATACACATGCCAGTGCCACGATACACGTGCCGTGCCAGTGCCACGATACACGTGCCGTGCCACGATACACGTGCCAGTGCCACGATACACGTGCCGTGCCAGTGCCACGATACACGTGCCGTGCCACGATACACGTGCCAGTGCCACGATACACGTGCCGTGCCAGTGCCACGATACACGTGCCGTGCCACGATACACGTGCCAGTGCCACGATACACGTGCCGTGCGGCGATACACGTGCCGTGCCGCGTGTGCCACGGGTCTGCCGGCCGCGTGCCGCCCCTGAACCACAACCTCCCCCCCCCCAGGTACCGGCCATGCTGGCGGCGCGGGAGGGTCGGCCGTGGCTGGTGCTGGTGCTGCAGAGCGCCGGGCTGCTGGGGGGCTGGGGGCTGCTCCTGCTGCTGGCCCTCTACGAGGAGAGCGTCTTCCACTGAGCACCGCCACGCGCCGGCACCCAGCACCATCGCCTGGCGGCGGCCCGGCACAAGGCCGGCATCACCTGGCACCATCCAGCGCCACCCTGGCACCGCCAGCAGTGCCTTGGCATCACCCAGCACCGCTACACACCGTCCCGGCACTGTCCGGCATTGCCCCAGCACCACCCAGCACCATCCTGGCACTGCCGGCAGCGCCTTGGCATCACCCTGGGATCAGCAGCACCACCACACACCGTCCTGGCACTGCCCGACAGTGCCTTGGTACCAGCCTGGCATCACCCGGCACTGCCAGACATTGCCCCGGCACCAGACCGGTATCGCCCGGCACCAGACCGGTATCGCCCAGCACCATCCAGCGTGGCCCTGGCGCTGCCAGCAGTGCCTTGGCATCACCCTGGGATCACCCAGCACCACCACACACCGTCCCGGCATTGCTCAGCAGTGCCCCGGTACCACCCTGGCATCACCCGGCACTGCCCGTCATGACCAAACATTGCCCCGGCACCAGCCCAGCATCACCCAGCACCATCCAGTGCGGCTCTGGCACTGCCAGCGGTGCCTTGGCATCACCCCAGCATCACCCAGCACCGCCACACACCGTCCCGGCACTGCCCGGCATTGCTCAGCAGTGCCCTGCTACCAGCCTGGCATCACCCGGCACTGCCAGACATTGCCCCAGCACCAGCCCGGCATCACCCAGCACCATCCAGCGCAGCTCTGGTGCTGCCGGCAGTGCCTTGGCATCACCCAGCACCACCACACACCATCCTGGCACTGCCCAGCATCGCCCAGCAGTGCCCTGGTACCACCCTGGCACCACCACAGCGTCACCCAGCACCACCACGGTGTCACCCAGCACCACCACACACCATCCCGGCACTAATCGGCACCACCCAGCAGTGTCCCAGAACCATCCTGGCATCACCCAGCACCATCCAGCGCCACCCTGGCACCGCCAGCAGTGCCTTGGCATCACCCAGCACCGCCACACACCGTCCCGGCACTGCCCGGCATTGCCCCAGCACCACCCAGCACCATCCTGGCGCTGCCGGCAGTGCCTTGGCATCACTCTGGCGTCACCCAGCACCACCACACACCGTCCCAGCACTAACCGGCACCCCCCAGCACCGTCCAGCTCTGCCTTGGCACCGCACCGTCACCGCGCCCTGACACCCCGGCGTCGCCCATCACGGCACCCAGCGCCCGGCCCTTCTCTCTGTACGGGGGGGGTGCACGAGCGCCCGAAATAAAGGTCACCGAACGGTGCTGGGGGTCTGGGCTGGAGGACTGGGGGGGCAGCAGGAGCAGTCCCGCGGGGGGCAGGAGCCCTATAGAGCTATAGGAGCCCCGTGGGGCGCAGGAGCCCTGTGGCAGGTGCCCATTGTTGTGTCCGTCCCCCCCCCGAGACCCCCTGCCCGGGGTGGGGGGCAGGCTGCTATAGGGCCCGGGGGGGCTATAGAGCCCCTGGGTCCGGCGCAGGGTGGACAACCCCTATAGGGTGCCGGGCCCAGCCGTGCAGGTACCCTGGGGGGTGTAATCCCTGGGGGGGGCTGGGGTCTCTGTGGGGCCCAGGGCCCCCATAGGGTGCAGTCCCTGTTTGGGGGTGTAGGGCTGCTATAGGGTGCAGGGTCTCTATAGGGTGCAGCCCCCTGGGGGGTTGCAGGAACCCTATAGGGTGCAGGACCCCTACAGTGTGTACCTTAAGGGGTGCGTAGGATCCCTATAGGGTGCAGGACCCCTATAATGTGCGCCCCAAGGGCTGTGCAGAACCCCTGTAGGGTGCAGGACCCCTAGAACGTGCACCCCCAGGGCTGTGCAGGACCCCTACAGGGTGCAGGACCCCTATAGTGTGCGCCCCAAGGGCTGCGTAGGACCCCTATAGGGTGCAGGACCCCTATAGTGTGCGCCCCCAGGGCTGTGTAGGACCCCTATAGGGTGCAGGACCCCTATAGCGTGCACCCCAAGGGCTGTGTAGGACCCCTATAGGGTGCAGGACCCCTATAGTGTGCGCCCCAAGGGCTGCGTAGGACCCCTATAGGGTGCAGGACCCCTATAGCGTGCGCCCCCAGGGCTGTGCAGGACCCCTATAGGGTGCAGGACCCCTATAGTGTGCGCCCCAAGGGCTGCGTAGGACCCCTATAGGGTGCAGGACCCCTATAGCGTGCACCCCAAGGGCTGTGTAGGACCCCTATAGGGTGCAGGACCCCTAGAACGTGCACCCCCAGGGCTGTGCAGGACCCCTATAGGGTGCAGGACCCC
Organism: Haliaeetus albicilla; assembly: GCF_947461875.1. NCBI lineage: Eukaryota > Metazoa > Chordata > Aves > Accipitriformes > Accipitridae > Haliaeetus > Haliaeetus albicilla. The sequence continues at coordinate 76,761,085 of NC_091485.1, forward strand.
TATAGTGTGCGCCCCCAGGGCTGTGCAGGACCCCTATAGGGTGCAGGACCCCTATAGTGTGCGCCCCAAGGGCTGCGTAGGACCCCTATAGGGTGCAGGACCCCTATAGCGTGCACCCCAAGGGCTGTGTAGGACCCCTATAGGGTGCAGGACCCCTAGAACGTGCACCCCCAGGGCTGTGCAGGACCCCTATAGGGTGCAGGACCCCTATAGTGTGCGCCCCCAGGGCTGTGCAGGACCCCTATAGGGTGCAGGACCCCTATAGTGTGCGCCCCAAGGGCTGCGTAGGACCCCTATAGGGTGCAGGACCCCTATAGCGTGCACCCCAAGGGCTGTGTAGGACCCCTATAGGGTGCAGGACCCCTAGAACGTGCACCCCCAGGGCTGTGCAGGACCCCTATAGGGTGCAGGACCCCTATAGTGTGCGCCCCCAGGGCTGTGCAGGACCCCTATAGGGTGCAGGACCCCTATAGTGTGCGCCCCAAGGGCTGCGTAGGACCCCTATAGGGTGCAGGACCCCTAGAACGTGCACCCCCAGGGCTGTGCAGGACCCCTATAGGGTGCAGGACCCCTACAGGGCCGCCCCCGTTGAGGGGGGGGACAGCCCCGGACCCCCCCCCTCCGCCCTGGGATCGGGCCATAGACGACAGCGGTGGCGCAGGCGGGAGGGGCGGGGTACTGCGATGCCAAAAATCAGAGTTCGCGTCCCCCACTCCCTCTTCCCCTGGAGGACCGCCTCGCTCGTTAGCCGGCGGCCCAGCGCGGCCTTCTCCGCGCCTCTCTAGCGCGCGCTTCCGGTTTCTTGCTGGCAGGCGCCCACCATCTCGGCCCAGTTTCCGGGTCCGCGTGTGGAGCGCGGTGGTGAGGGACGGGGCGGGGAAAGATGGAGGATGGGGGGAGATGGGGGGGTTCTGGGGGGTGTGGGGAGAGTTGGGGGGGCCATGGGGGTGTGGGGAAGGCCTGGGGGTGTGGGGAGGGATGGGGGGGCCCGGGGGTGTGTGGGAAGATGGGGGGGGCCTGGGTCTGAAAGGCCTGGGGGGGGAACTGGGGGTGTGTGGAGCCTGTAGGGATGGGGGGGGGGCTAGGAGGGGAACTGGGGGGGAACTGGTGGGGTGTGGAGCCTGTAGGGATGAGGGGCGGGCGGCTAGGAGGTGATTGGGGGAAGATGGGGGGGCCAGGAGGGGCGATGGGGGGGCTGAGGAGCCGGGGGGGGGGGGGTCGAAAGCTTTTGGGAGTGCAGACCCTCTGCAAAATCAGGGATCTCTTGGGGGGCCGGGGCCCCTCGAAGGGGGGGGCCCAGCCCCCCAAGAGATCCCTGATTTTGCTTCCTAGGAGGTAGTTTGTTTTTTTTAAGGGGGGGGGGGGCTGCCCCCCAGCAGAGGGAGAAGATGTATGCCGTCTACAAACAAGCCCACCCCCCCACGGGGCTGGAGTTCTCCATGTTCTGCAACTTCTTCTCCAACGCCGAGCGGAACCTGGTGGTGGCTGGTACCTCCCAGCTCTACGTTTATCGCCTCAACCATGACTGTGAGGTAACGCCCGCCTCCCCCCCCCCCCCAAAAAAAGGCCCCCCAAACCTCCCGATGGCCCTACCCCCCAAAAAAACCCCCCAAAATTTAGGGGGGGTGTGTTACATACATGGCGGGCTGATGCTTCTCTTCGCTTTCCTATGCAGACGGCTGCTAAAGGAGACAGGAACGTAGGTAGGTGAGGCGGGAGCTGGGGGGTGACCCCCCCTCCAGGCTTTTTTTTGGGGGGGAGGGGTGACATCCCCCCCTTTTAGGGTTTGGGGGGTGTCCCTGTGCTGTCCCCGTCCCCCCCAAGCGACCCTCCGGGACTGAGGGGGTGACAGTGGGGAGACCCCGGTTTGGAGACAGCCCTCCTCCCCACAAGAGATGAGCCGTGGGGAGTCGAGGGGGGTTGTTTTGGGGAGGGGACACAGGCAGGGAGTTCCTACTCCACGGGGTCGCTGGCCGACGTGGGGGTGACAGCGAGCTGCGAGGAGGGGGTGATGCGGGACTCGAAGGAGGGTGACGACCCCCGAGGGGCTCCAGCTGGGTTTGGCAGGGGCTGGGCAGTTTCCCCCCCCTGCCGTGCCCCCCCCTTTCCCCTCCTGCGTGCCCTGCCTGCTCTTTCCCGCCCGCAGAAGGCAAAGGGCACAAGGAGAAGCTGGAGCTGGTGGCCTCCTTCTCCTTCTTCGGCAACGTCATGTCCATGGCCAGCGTGCAGCTGGCGGGGGCCAAGCGGGACGCCCTGCTCCTCAGCTTCAAGGACGCCAAGGTGGGCTGGGAGGCCCCCCGACCCCCCGGGGGGCTGTTTTTTTGGGGGAGGGGGATGCCCCATCCCGCCCGTCACCCCCCTCTGTTTCCAGCTCTCCGTGGTGGAGTACGACCCCGGCACCCACGACCTGAAGACCCTCTCCCTCCACTACTTCGAAGAGCCGGAGCTGAGGGTGGGTGCCGATACCGGGAGATTTGGGGGTTCCCTCCTATTGGGGGGGGAGGGATCCCCCCAAAACCTTTCTGCCTTCTCCCCCCCGTTTCGTCCCGCAGGATGGCTTCGTGCAGAACGTCCACATCCCCCGGGTGCGGGTGGACCCCGACGGGCGCTGCGCCGTCATGCTGATCTACGGCACCCGCCTGGTGGTCCTGCCCTTCCGCCGCGACACCCTCACCGATGAGCACGAGGGGCTGGTGGGAGAGGGGTGAGCACCCCCCCGTCCTCAGACCCCCCTCCCCTGCCACCTGTGGGTGCTGGGGGGGTCTCCTGAGCCGTTTCCCCCCCCTGCTTTACCCCCTGCCAGGCAGAAGTCCAGCTTCTTGCCCAGCTACATCATCGACGTGCGGGAGCTGGACGAGAAGCTCCTCAACATCATCGACATGCAGTTCCTCTACGGCTACTACGAGCCCACCCTCCTCATCCTCTTCGAGCCCAACCAGACCTGGCCGGGGTGAGCCCCTCGCGTCCCCGGGGGACCCCCCCCGCAGCGTCCCCCGGGGGGTGTGACGCGTCCCCTGTCCCCCCGCGCAGGCGGGTGGCGGTGCGCCAGGACACCTGCAGCATCGTGGCCATCTCCCTCAACATCATGCAGAAGGTCCATCCCGTCATCTGGTCCCTCAGCAACCTGCCCTTCGACTGCACCCAGGCGCTGGCCGTCCCCAAGCCCATCGGTGAGCGACGGCGCGGTGCGGCGGCGACGTGCGCGGCGACGGCGCGGCGGTGACCGGCCGTCTCTCTTGTCTCGGCAGGAGGGGTGGTGATCTTCGCCGTCAACTCGCTTCTGTACCTCAACCAGAGCGTGCCCCCCTATGGGGTGGCCCTCAACAGCCTCACCAATGGCACCACCGTCTTCCCGCTGCGTAAGGGCCGCCGTCACCGTCCTCTTCCTCCTCTTCTTCCTACTCGTCCTCCTCCTTCTTCTTCTCATCTTTCTCTTTCTCGTTGTCCTCTTCTTTGTCTTTCTCTTTCTCCTCCTTCTTTCTTTCTCTTTCTCCTTCTCCCTCCTTCCTGTTCTCGTCTTTCCCGTCCTCCTCCTCATTCTGCTCCTTCTCTTTCTTTTCTTGCTCCTTTTCTTTGTTCTCTTCTCTTTCTTTTTTCCTTGTCTTTTTCTTTCTCTTTTCCTTGTCGTCTTCTTTCTGTTTTTCCTTGTTGTCGTCTTTCTCTTTTTCCTTTTTCTCTTTCTCCTTCCCTTTTTTCTTTTTTTCCTTCTCATCTTCCTTTTTTTCCTTCCCTTCCTCCCTTCCCTTCCTCCCTTTCCCCTCCAGCCCCCCCCCTCCAGTTTTGGGGCTGGGCCGGGGGCTCTCAGCCGCCCTCTCCCCCCAGGCGTGCAGGAGGGGGTGAAGGTGACGCTGGACTGCGCCCAGGCCACCTTCATCTCCTACGACAAGATGGTCATCTCGCTGAAAGGAGGGGAGATGTAAGCTGGGGGGGGGCCACCGTGGGTGGGGGGCTGGTGTCCCCGCCGCCGGGGGTGCCAGCGTCCCTGCCATGTCCCCTCTGTCCCCAGCTACGTCCTGACGCTGATCACGGATGGGATGAGGAGCGTCCGCTCCTTCCACTTCGACAAGGCGGCCGCCAGCGTCCTCACCACCTGCGTAAGCCCCGGGGGGGTCGGGAAGATGGGGACCCCTGTGTGTGCCCCCCCAGCCAAGGGCTCTCCCCATCGTCCCCCCACTGTATCCGTGTCCCCCCCTTCCCTGGCAGATGGTGACGATGGAGCCGGGGTACCTGTTCCTGGGGTCGCGCCTGGGGAACTCCCTGCTGCTCAAGTACACCGAGAAGCTGCAGGAGACCCCCGCCAATGGGGGCAAGGAGGCGGCCGACAGGCAGGTGAGGTCACAGGGAACCCCAAACACCTTCCTGGGCCCCAAAACCTCAGTCACCAAGCCCCGGGGCCCCAAACCGGGTCCCCCCCCAGGTCTTCAGACCCCCTTCCCGGGGCCTCAGACCCCCTTCCCAGGTTCCAAACACCCATCCCAGTCTCTACCAGGTCCCTAGACCCTCATCCTGGGTCCTCAAACCACTATCCCGGGTCCCCAGCCCCCCTTGCTGGGTCCCAAACCCCCATCTCAGTCCACCCTGGGTCCCTAAACCCCCATCCCGGGGCCCCAGAGCCCCTTCCCATGTCCCAAACCCTTGTCCCAGGTCCCCCCAGGTCCCTAGACCCTCTTCCTGGGTCCCCAAACCTCCCTTCTGGGTCCCCCAAACCCCCATCCTGGGTCCCACTCCCACCCCCAGCCCCCCATCCCGGCTCCCCGAGCCCAGCTCCAGTGCTGGGGCCTTGGTGGGGACAGTTTGGGGGGGATCCCAGCTCTCTGGTCCCCCGCAGGAGGAGCCCCCGGTGAAGAAGAAGCGGTCGGAGTCCTCAGGGACCTGGGCAGGTGGGTGCCAGCACCGGGAATGCCCCCCCCCAGCCCTGATCCACACTGGGGGCTTCATCCCCCCCACCCTCACTGGGGTGGGAAACAGAGGGTTACGGGAGAAGCGGGGTCCCGCTGTCACCGCAGGGAGGGACAGGGGTGGCGGGGGGGGGGTGATGCAGTGATGGGGAGGGGGGTGACGCGGTTGTCCCTGTGCCACCGCCCAGGAGGGAAATCGGCGCCGCAGGACGAGGTGGACGAGATCGAGGTGTATGGCAGCGAGGCGCAGTCAGGCACCCAGCTCGCCACCTATTCCTTTGAGGTACCTCTGCGCGGGGACACCCCGACCCCCCTGATCCCCCGTTCCCTCCCCGTGTCACCCCCTCCTCGCATCCTCGTCCCTCTCGTCCTTTCCCCTCCAGGTCTGCGACAGCATCCTCAACATCGGCCCCTGCGCCAATGCCGCCATGGGGGAACCGGCGTTCCTTTCGGAGGAGGTGAGTCCCGGCGAGGGACGGGCAGCCCCCGAGCCCTGCCTGCTCCTGCCTGCGGCCCCGGGGCGGGCAGGGGAGGGTGGTGACAGCGGCCGTTTCTCCCCATCCCAGTTTCAGAGCAGTCCGGAACCGGACCTGGAGATCGTGCTCTGCTCCGGCTACGGCAAAAACGGAGCCCTCTCCGTCCTGCAGGTCAGACCGCGCCGCCGGCGCTGGGGGGGTTACAGCAATCCCCACGCGAGGGTCTCCCCCTTCCCTTCCCCATGCGAAACCCATCCCCGTGCGAGCCGTGTCCCCCTGACCCCATCCCCATGTGAGCCGTGCCCCCCACCTCCAGCCCCCAGCACTGTGCAAAGGCCTGCCCCGGTGAGGAGCGTCCGCCGCAGGTCAGGTACCGGTGCCACAGCAGCGGCTGGGCAAAAACCAGGGCTGCCCCGGAGCCTTGGGTGCTGCCTGTATCGCCCCAGCCACAGCCCACGGTTCGTCCCTGCCCACGGCGTCCGCCCGCTCCCTCCCTCACCTCTCGCCCCCTCGCCCGCAGAAAAGCATCCGACCCCAGGTGGTGACGACCTTCGAGCTGCCGGGCTGCTACGACATGTGGACCGTCATCGCGCCCCAGAAGAAGGAGGAGGTCGGTGGCCGTTGTGGCTGTGTATATCGTCCCCCCCCTGCCCAGCCCCGGGGGATGTCGCCATCCCATCTCCCCCCCCTTCTCCGAGCGTCACCAGGGCTTCTCCTTCCAGCCGGACGAAAACGCCGCAGGGGAAAACGCTGAGAAGGAGCCGGCTCCTCCCGAACCCCCCGAGGAGGATGGCAAGAGGCACGGCTTCCTCATCCTCAGCCGCGAGGACTCCACCATGGTGCGGCTGCCGGCTGGGGACGGCGTCGTGGTTCGGGAAGCCCACCGGGGTGCCGTGGTGGCAAAGGGCCCGGCGGCGCGGTGCTGCGCCGGCCGGGATGGTTGCCGCCGTCTCCCGGTTGTGCCCCGCTGGGTGCCGCGCCGGCTCCGGTGCTCGGTCTCACCTCGTGGGTGTCGTGTCTGTCTCCCCCCCCTCAGATCCTGCAGACGGGGCAGGAGATCATGGAGCTGGACACCAGCGGCTTTGCCACGCAGGGTCCCACCGTCTTCGCCGGCAACATTGGCGAGAACCGCTACATCGTCCAGGTGTCGCCGCTGGGCATCCGGCTGCTGGAAGGAGGTGGGTGCCGGCGGAGGTGGGGGGCACCCGTGGGTGCTGTGGGACCCACACCACCCCCCCTCTTTCCATCCCCCCTCTTTCCATCCCCCTTACCTCTCCCCGGCTGCAGTGAACCAGCTGCACTTCATCCCGGTGGATTTGGGCTCGCCAATCGTCCACTGCGCCGTCGCCGACCCCTTCGTGGTGATCATGAGCGCCGAGGGGCAGGTCACCATGTTCGTCCTGAAAAGCGACACGTATGGGGGCCGGACCCACCGCCTCACCCTCCAAAAACCCCAGCTCCACCACGTGAGTGCTGATAACCGCCCCTTCCCCGAGGCGTCCCGGCGTTGCTGGCAGTGCCGGGCAGCCCCCCGGTAGCTCCGCGCCTCTCCGGTGTCACCAGCAATCCAAGGTGATCGCCCTCTGCCTCTACCGGGACGTCAGCGGGATGTTCACCACGGAGAGCCGGGCGGCCAGCGCCCGGGATGAGCTCTCCCTCCGCACCCACTCGGAGGCAGAGACCCTCATCCAGGACATCAGGTGGGTGCTGGGCGCTCTCGGGGGCGCAGGGGGGGGTTTGGGGACCGAGCCGTCGCCCCCCCGGCGTCCCCTCGAGGGACGGGGACATGACGGCTCGGCGTTTCTCTCCTGGCGGGGCGCAGCGACACAGTGGACGACGAGGAGGAGATGCTCTACGGAGATTCGGGGGCTCTTTTCAGCCCGGCTAAGGAAGAACCGCGTCGCAGCAGCCTCCCCTCCGCTGACCGGGATCCCCACCAGTATAAACCAGAGCCCACCCATTGGTGCGTACTGGTGCGGGAGAACGGCGCCATGGAGGTGAGACCGCGAAGGGACGAGGGGACCCTCGCCCGCCCGTTGCTGCCGTGTTCCCCGCCCGTACCTCTGCCCGTACCCACCCCCCGACCTCTTGCCGTGCTGCAGATCTACCAGCTGCCGGATTGGCGCCTGGTGTTCCTGGTGAAGAACTTCCCGATGGGGCAGCGGGTGCTGGTTGACAGTTCTTTCGGACAACCGGCCGCCCAAGGGGACGGCAAGAAAGAAGAGGTGACGCGGCAGGGAGAGCTGCCCTTGGTGAAGGAGGTGCTGCTGGTGGCGCTGGGCAATCGCCAGAGTCGGCCGTACCTGCTGGTGAGGGGCTGCCGGGGGGACGACGACGGCCTTGGGGGGGACACGCTGGGGTTGCTGGCAGAATGCCGGTGGCTCAGCCTCCCTCGCCTTCTCGCAGGTCCACGTGGAGCAGGAGCTGCTCATCTACGAGGCCTTCAGCCACGACTCCCAGCTGGGCCAGAGCAACCTCAAAGTCCGGTTTAAGAAGGTGAGAGCCGGCGAGCCTCTGCCAAAAGCCGTGCTGGCATGGTTCTCCCCCCCCGCCCCACCACCCTCTGACCACAGTTTTCTCTGCCACATCTGTGCCCGCCCAGGTCCCCCACAACATCAATTTTCGCGAGAAGAAGCTCAAACAGTCCAAGAAGAAGCCGGAGAGCGCGGGGGGCGAGGAGCCGGGGGGGCCCCGCGGCCGCGTCGCTCGCTTCCGCTACTTCGAGGACATCTACGGATACTCAGGGGTGAGAGCGACCGGCTGGATCTCCCCCCCGATTTCCACTGCCCCAGTTTTGCTGAGGGTCCCCTGGTAACCGTGTCATACCCCCCCCCCAAAGGTTTTTATCTGCGGCCCCTCCCCGCACTGGCTGCTGGTGACGTCCCGGGGGGCCCTGCGCCTGCACCCCATGACCATCGACGGCTCCGTCGAGTCCTTCGCCCCCTTCCACAACATCAACTGCCCCAAGGGCTTCCTCTACTTCAACCGACAGGTGGGGACGGGGGGCGAGGGGGGTGTTTTGGGGGGGTCCCGGCCGCCCTGACTCGTGGGGGGGGCTGCCGGGACAGGGGGAGCTGCGGATCAGCGTCCTGCCCGCCTACCTCTCCTACGATGCGCCGTGGCCCGTACGGAAGATCCCGCTGCGCTGCACCACGCACTACGTCGCCTATCACGTGGAGTCCAAGGTACCGCGCCGTGCCGTACCGTGCCGTGCCGGGGGTCCGCTCCTCCTCCTCCTCCAAAGGGACCCCAGCCACATCCCCCGTCCCGCTTTGGAAGCCACCAAAGTGCCACCATCCCCGGGGACAAGGGGGTGGGTGGGGGGCTTTCCCGGTGCGCGCGTTTGTGTGTGTCCCCCCCATCCCTCCCCGTTACCGACACCGGCGTCGCTGGCAGGTCTACGCCGTGGCCACCAGCGTCATCAACCCCTGCACCCGCATCCCTCGCATGACGGGGGAGGAGAAGGAGTTCGAGAGCATCGAGCGGGGTAAGTCCGGCGCGTCCCACCCTGTCTCCCCTCCCCTGGCAGTTTGGGGACACCCCCCCCGTCTGAGCCCTGTCCCCCCCGCTCCTCTCCGCAGACGAACGCTACATCCACCCGCAGCAGGAAGCCTTCTCCATCCAGCTCATCTCCCCGGTGAGCTGGGAGACCATCCCCAACACCAGGTAACCACCGTGGGGGGCCGTGCCGGGGGGTCTGTCCCCCCCCAAAACCCTCCAGGGACCCAGTTTCACCCTCAGGTGGTGGTTGGTGGGTTTTGGGTCTGATCCTGCTCCTCTATCCCCCCCCAGGATCGACCTGGAGGAGTGGGAGCACGTCACCTGCATGAAGACGGTGTCCCTGAAGAGCGAGGAGACGGTGTCGGGGCTGAAGGGCTACATCGCCGTCGGCACCTGCCTGATGCAGGGCGAGGAGGTGACCTGCCGTGGACGGGTGAGTGGGGGGCGCGCGCGGGGGTCCTGGGGGATACCCGAGGCTCCCGGGGGACACCCGGGGTCTCGGTGGATGCCCAGGGGCTTCAGGGGACACCCAGGGGTCTCGGTGGATGTTTGGGGGTCCTGGGGGATGCCCAGGGGACACACAGGGGTCTTGGGGGATGCCCACAGGTCCAGGGGGATGCCTGGGGTCCCGGGACACACACAGGGGTCTTGAGGGATGCCCAGGGGTTTTGGTGGACACCTGGGGCTTCTGGGGGACACACAGGGGTCTTGGGGGATGCCCACGGGTCCAAGGGGATGCCTGGGGGGCCCGGGGAACATGCAGGGGTCTTGGGAGATGCCCAGGGGTCTTGGTGGACACCTGGGGGTCCTGGGAGATGCCGAGGGTGCTCAGGAGATGCTTGGGGGTCCTGGGGGATGCCCACGGGTCTAGACAGATGCCTGGGGGTCCTGGGAGACACACAGGGGTTCTGGGGGACGCCCAGGGGTTCTGGGGGACACACAGGGGTCTTTGGGGATGCCCACAGGTCCAAGGGGATGCCTGGGTGTCCTGGGGGACATGCCCAGGGGTCTTGGGAGATGCTCAGGGGTCTTGGTGGACACCTGGGGGTCCTGGGGGGTGCCCAGGGGTCCAGAGGGATGCCTGGGGGTCCTGGGGGACACACAGGGGTCTTGGGGGACACCCAGGGGTTTTGGTGGACACCTGGGGGATGCCCAGGGTGCTTGGGGGACATGCAGGGTTTTCGGGGGACACCCAGGGGTCTCGGTGGACACCTGGGGGTCCTGGGGGACACACAGGGGTCTTGGGAGATGCCCAGGGGTCTCGGTGGACACCTGAGGGTCTTGGGGGATGCCCAGGGTGCTCAGGGGACACACGGGGGTCTTGGGGGATGCCCATGGGTCCAGGGGGATGCCCAGGGTTCTCGGGGGACACACAGAGGTCTCGGGGGACACCCAGGGATTCCCACAGCACAGGCAGGGCTCTCCCCACGCCTCTGCCCTCCGAAGGGCTGCGGGTGGGTTTTGGGGGGTGTCCCAGCTCCTGTGTGTTGTCGTGTCGTCCGTGTCCCCCCCCCCCCCCCAAAACCATGTGCGTCCCCCTCGCCCAGATCCTGATCATGGACATCATCGAGGTGGTGCCGGAGCCGGGGCAGCCCCTGACCAAAAACAAGTTCAAAGTCTTGTACGAGAAGGAGCAGAAGGGTCCGGTCACCGCCCTCTGCCACTGCAACGGCTACCTCGTCTCGGCCATCGGCCAGAAGGTGGGGAGGGGGCCTGGGGGGGGCATGAGGGACCACCGTGGGGCCGGGGGCGTCACCTCTGCCCCTCGCAGATCTTCCTGTGGAGCCTGAAGGACAACGACCTGACGGGGATGGCCTTCATCGACACCCAGCTCTACATCCACCAGATGATCAGCGTCAAGAACTTCATCCTGGCCGCCGACCTGATGAAGAGCATCTCCCTGCTGCGATACCAGGAGGAGAGCAAGACCCTCTCCCTCGTTAGCCGGGTAACGACCGGCGCCCTCGCCCCCGTCGCCGCGGGCCACGGCGGCTCGGCAGCGGCGGCTCAGCCGGTGTTGTTTCCTCGCAGGACGCGAAGCCCTTGGAGGTGTACAGCGTTGACTTCATGGTGGACAGCACCCAGTTGGGATTCCTGGGTACGTCCTCGGCGCTGCTGCGTTGTTCCCGGCGTTGCCGCATTGTTCCTGGCGCTGCCGGACCCGCACCCGTGGGTAGCATGGAGTTTAGAGGTGGTTTTGGGAGGGGATCCGGCAACGCTGGCACTTTTGGCTCTCCAGCAAACCTCCGTCTTCCCCACAGTGTCCGACCGGGACCGCAACCTCCTGGTGTACATGTACCTGCCTGAAGGTAAGGGGCTGGCAGCGGGGTCAGGGGGGGCTCACCGGGCGCCGGATCGGTGCCGTACCGTCTCCGTCCCCCCACCCCGGCAGCCAAGGAAAGCTTCGGCGGGATGCGGCTGCTGCGGCGCGCCGATTTCCACGTGGGCGCCCACGTCAACACCTTCTGGAGGACGCCGTGCCGTGGGGCCGCCGACGGCCCCAACAAGAAAACCAGCGCCTGGGAGAACAAGCACATCACCTGGTTCGGTGAGGGGGGGAGTTTGGGGGAGCCCCCCCGGGGGTTGGGGCGCTGGAGCAGCCCTGCACCCCCTCTGTACCCCCACATCTTCCTCACACACACACACACCCCCAAAATGAGGGGTGCTGGGGTCAGGCAGGGTGCTGGGTGCTGGGATTTGGGGTGCGGGCAGGGCCCCGGGATTTGGGGGTCAGGGCGCTGGGATTGAGGGTGCAGGCAGGACCCTGGGATTTGGGGTGCAGGGTGTGGGTAGCACCCTGTTTTGGGGTGCAGGCAGGACCCTGTTTTGGGGTGCAGGCTGCAGGCAGGGCCCTGGGATTTGGGGTGCAGGGTGTGGGTAGCACCCTGTTTTGGGGTGCAGGCAGGACCCTTGGATTTGGGATGCTGGCAGGGCCCTGTTTTGGGGTGCAGGGTGCAGGCAGGGCCCTGGGATTTAGGGTGCAGGGTGCAGGCAACACCCTGTTTTGGGGTGGAGGGTGTGGGCAGGGTCCCAGGATTTGGGGTGTGGGGTGCAGGCAGGGCCCTGGGATTTAGGGTGCGGGCAGAGCCCTGGGATTTGGGGTACAGGCAGGGCCCTGGGATTTGGGGTGCAGGGTGCGGGCAGGGCCCCACTCCCCCTCCCCGCCCCGGGGCTCCCAGTGCCGCAGGAGCAGCACCCTCCCACCTGCGCTGCCTGCAGGGACGCTGCACTGGGGGGGGCTGGGGACCCCCCTGGGGACCCCCGGGACCCCCCCAGAGACCCCCCCCGACCCCCCTGTTTCTCCCTGCAGCCACGCTGGATGGGGGCATCGGGCTGCTGCTGCCCATGCAGGAGAAGACGTACCGGCGGCTGCTGATGCTGCAGAACGCCCTCAGCACCATGCTGCCCCACCACGCCGGCCTCAACCCTCGCGCCTTCAGGTACCCCTGACCCACGGCTGCCCCACGGCTGCCCCACGGCGTAGCTGCCCCACAGCGTGCCCCGACCCACAGCTCAGCCCCATCCCTACCGCTCAGCCGCATCCCCACGGCACAGCCCCGTCCCACGGCTGCCCCATGGCATGGTCCCGACCCACGCCTCCTCCCCAGCCCCACGCCTCGTCCATGTCCCCCACCTCATCCCTGGCTCCGTGCCTTATCCCCAGCCCCACACCTCGTCCCCAGTTCCCGGGGTGCAGCCCCTTGGGAAACACCGTCCCCACCGCACCGGCTTTTGCCCCACCGCCATGGGCCGTCACGGGGAGGTCCCCGAGGGGTTCGGGTGCCCCGGTTGCCGGTGCCAGCCGTGCCGCGTTCACCGGCAGGCTGCTGCACGTGGACCGGCGGATCCTGCAGAACGCGGTGCGCAACGTGCTGGACGGGGAGCTGCTCAACCGGTACCTCTACCTCAGCACCATGGAACGCGGCGAGCTGGCCAAGAAGATCGGCACCACCCCGGACATCGTCAGTGGGGCTGGGGTGTGGGGCTGGGGTACGGGACAGGGGGGTGTGGGGCAGGCTCCCCTCAACCCCACGGCACTCTGTCCTGGCTGCTGCGCCCAACGTGTACGTGTGCCCCTCACAGACGGGTGCCAGGGCTCCCTGCCCCATAGATCCTGCCCCATAGATCCTGTCCCACATGCATGTGTGCCTGGGCTCTCTGCCCTATACCCTGTGCCCCACGTCTAGGGCTCCCTGCCCCACAGATCCTGCCCCACACACATATGCCTGGGCTCTCAGCCCTATACCCTGTGCCCCACGTCCAGGGCTCCCTGCCCCACAGATCCTGCCCCACATGCATGTGTGCCTGGGCTCTCAGCCCTATATCCTGTGCCCCACATCTAGGGCTCCCTGCCCCATAGATCCTGCCCCACAGATCCTGCCCCACATGCACGTGTACCTGGGCTCTCAGCCCTATACCCTGTGCCCCACATCTAGGGCTCCCTGCCCCACAGATCCTGGGCTCTCAGCCCTATACCCTGTGCCCCACGTCCAGGGCTCCCTGCCCCATGGCTTCTCCCTACACACTGTGCCCCACAGAAAGACGCGCCCTGGTTCTCTGCCCCACACACCGTGGGTCACACACACACACCCCCCAACACCTCCTTCTCCCCCCACAGATCCTGGAGGACCTGCTGGAGATCGACCGGGTGACGGCTCACTTCTGAGGGGGCTCCGTGCCCCCCAACCTCCCCCCATGTGCGTGTGCGTGTGTCCCCCCACTGACAATTTTATAAAGAAACCGAAAAAAACCCGCCCTGTAGGTGTCTCAGTGTCGTTCCTGGAGGGACACGGGGCAGCGCTGGTGGGTGCTGGGTTTATTTTTTTTGTTTTTTGTTTTTTTGGCGGGGGGTGCCCCTTATGCCCGCAGGTACTCGTAGATCTCCTGGCTGTGGGGCAGCAGCCCCCAGGAAGCCAGGAGACGCAGGGCCGAGGCCATCAGCTTCATGGAGATGCTCTCCAACCTGCGGGCAGAGGAAGAAGAGGAGGAGGAAGGTGTAGGGAGGGGGTTTTCACTGTAACCCCCCCTCCTCTCCATCCTCATCCTCCTCTCCCTTACCTGAGGGCAACCTCAAACTTCAGGCTCTCCCAAGCCACCCTCAACCAGCAGAACAAGCTGCTGCCGCGGATGCCGGAGGATTTCTCCCCGCTCAGCCGGCTCCAGCTCCGCACAGCGCTGCGGGGTGGGGGCAGAGAGAGCGCATCCGTGGGGGCACGACGTTTTGGGGAGGGGTCTCCCCCCCCCAAAAAAACCCCCAAAAAACCAAAAAAACAACCCCACCACCCGCGGTACCTCTTAGCCATGAGGAAATATCGATCGACGGGGGCCCCCAGGGCGGCGTTGATGCTGCGGACGGTGTTGATGTTGCGGAAGACGAGGAGCATGGGCCGGGGCAGCGCCCGCAGGACCCCCAGGATGCGCTGGAAGTGCTGCGACGCCATCTCTTGCATGTAGGCGCGTTCTTCCCGCGTCAGGACGTTGGCCAAGGCCAGTTGGCCGGGCTGGAGGGGCCGCTGCATCAGGATCTCGCAGAAGAGGAAGTAATCTGGGGGGGGGGGAGAGGGAGAGGAAGAGGAGGGGGGGATGAAGCACCCCGAGGGGGGAGAAAGGGGTTGGGGGACCCGAGGAGGGGGCTGCGGTAGCCCTGGGAGGGAAGGGGGGGGGGCTGCGGCACCCCAAAGAGCAAGGGGGGGGGGCTGTGGGACCCTGGGGGGGGTGCAGCACCCTGGGGAGCAAGGTTTGGGGGGGCTGTGGCACCCCAAAGAGCAAGGGGGGGGGCTGTGGGACCCTAGGGAACATGGCGGGGGGGCTGTGGGACCCTGGGGGGGGTGCAGCACCCCCCAGGGAGCAATGTTTGGGGGGGCTGTGGCACCCAAAAGAGCAAGGGGGGGCTGTGGGACCCTAGGGAGCATGGGTGGGGGGGCTGTGGGACCCTGGGGGGGTGCAGGGCAGGAGAACAGGGGTGCAGCACCCCCAGGGAGCAAGATTTGGGGGGGGGGGGCTGACCCTCCCCATGCATCACCCCAGACGGTGCCGGCGCAGCCCTGGGGACACCGGGGAGCGCGAGGGCTGGCCCTGGGGCTGCTGGGACCAAAACCAAGGACACCCCCCCCCCCCCCCCCAAAAGAAAAAATCCTCAGCTGGGCCCCCCCCCCGCCACGGCAGCCCCCGCCTCACCCTCGACGCCCAGCTCGGCCGAGCGCAGCTTCATGGCGGCGTCATCCCGCAGGACGATGGCTCTCCAGAGCTGGCACAGCGCCGAGCGGTCCCTGCCGGGGCCCGAGAGACCCTCAGTGCCGGGGTGGGGGCAGGATGGACACCCCTCCCCCAAAAAAAAATAAAAATTCCCCCCCCTCACCTTTCGCTGAGGAACTCGTAGAGGCCGTGGTCGAGCAGCACGAGCTGGGCTTTGCCGTCGGGACCACGACGGACCAGCACTGCGGTGGGGAGCGGGTCAGGATTTTGGGGGGGGGGGGTGTCGTGACCCGTCCCCCCCATATCTTTGGGGACATCCCCCCTCCCCCCCTTCTCGCAGCCCCGTTACCGTTCCCGGGGTGCGGATCCGCGTGGATGAAGCCGGTGTAGAAGATTTGCTCGGCGAAGACCCGGATCAGTTTGTCGGCCGCCTGCGAAGGCAGACGGCTCCGTCCCGGCGTGTCCCCCCCCTTCTCTGTGTCCCTGTCCCCCCCCCCGACCGCCGGCGTCACTCACGTCCTGCACCCCCAGGCCCTGGCTGCGGATCCCCTCCACGTTGGTGATTTTGCAGCCCTCGCAGAAATCGGCCGTCAGCACCCGCTGGGGACGCAGAGGGACACAGAACGGGGGGGACATCAGCTCTGCGCCCCAAGGGGGGGGCACACGAGCCAGGCCCTGTGCTCCTGCCCTGTCCCTGGTCCCCACCGTCCCTGCAACCCGTTGTCCCCGGCTCCCCTGTTGTCCCCGTCCCCACCGTGCCCACCATCCCTGTCCTCTGTCCCCACTGTGCCCGTGGTCCCCTGGTCCCCTCGTCCCCTGGTCCCCATCACACCCCCAGTCTGGGTCTCCTGTCCCCTGTCCCCCACCATCCCTCCTGTCCCTGTCCCCATCACACCCCCAGCCCCTGTCCCACCATTCCCATTAGTCCCCTGTCCCCACCGTGCCCACCATCCTCGTCCCCTGGTCCCCACCGTTCCTGCAGCCCCTCGTCCCCTCGTCCCCTGGTCCCCACCATCCCTGCGGTCCCTTGTCCCCTGTCCCCACCATCCTTGTCCCCTGGTCCCCACCATCCCTGCGGTCCCTTGTCCCCTGTCCCCACCATCCTTGTCCCCTGTCCCCACCATTCCTGCAGCCCCTCGTCCCCTCCATTCCTGCAGCCCCTCGTCCCCTCATCTCCTGGTCTCCACCATCCCTGCAGTCCCTGTCCCCTTGTCCCCAGCATCCCTGCTGTCACTGTCCCCATCACACCCCCAGTCCCTGTCCCCACCATCCTCATCCCCTGTCCTCACTGTGCCCACAGTCCCCTGGTCCCCACCGTTCCTGCAGCCCCTGGTCCCCTCATCCCCTGGTCGCCCCCATCCCTGCGGTCCCTGTCCCCACCATTCCTGTAATCCTTTGTCCCCTGGTCCCCATCACACCAGCAGTCCCTGTCCCCGCTGTGCCCATGGTCCCCTGGTCCTCTCATCTCCTGGTCCCCACCACCCCTGCCGTCCCTGTCCCCTGGTCCCCCCCATCCCTGCGGTCCCTGTGTTCTGGTCCCCATCACACCCGCAGTCTGGGTCTCCTGTCCCCTGGTCCCCACCATCCCTGTCCCCATCGCACCAGCAGTCCCTGTCCCCACTGTGCCCACCATCCTCATCCCCTGATCCCCACCATTCCTGCAGCCCCTCGTCCCCATCCCCATCACGCTGGCGGTCCCTGTCCCCACTGTGCCCCTGGTCCCCTCGTCCCCTGGTCCCCCCCATCCCTGTGGTCCCTGTCCCCTGTCCCCATCACACCCCCAGTCCCTGTCCCCACCGTGCCCGTTGTCCCCTGTCCCCACCGTCCCCACCATCCTCGTCCCCTGGTCCCCACCGTTCCTGTGGTCCCTCATCCCCTCATCCCCTGGTCCCCACCATCCCTCCTGTCCCTGTCCCCATCACACCCCCAGTCCCTGTCCCACCATTCCCATTAGTCCCCTGTCCCCACCGTGCCCACCACCCTCGTCCCCTGGTCCCCACCGTTCCTGCAGCCCCTCGTCCCCTGGTCCCCACCATCCCTGCGGTCCCTTGTCCCCTGTGCCCACCACCCTCGTCCCCTGGTCCCCACCGTTCCTGCAGCCCCTCGTCCCCTGGTCCCCACCATCCCTGCGGTCCCTTGTCCCCTGTGCCCACCACCCTCGTCCCCTGGTCCCCACCGTTCCTGCAGCCCCTCGTCCCCTCATCTCCTGGTCTCCACCATCCCTGCAGTCCCTGTCCCCTTGTCCCCAGCATCCCTGCTGTCACTGTCCCCATCACACCCCCAGTCCCTGTCCCCACCGTCCCCACCATCCTTGTCCCCTGTCCCCACCATCCCTGCTGTCCCTGTCCCCTGTCCCTTGTCCCTACTGTCCCTGTAATCCTTTGTCCCTTGTCCCCATCACACCCCCAGTTCCTGTCCCCACCGTGCCCGTTGTCCCCTGTCCCCACCGTCCCCACCATCCTCGTCCCCTGGTCCCCACCGTTCCTGTGGTCCCTCATCCCCTCATCCCCTGGTCCCCACCATCCCTCCTGTCCCTGTCCCCATCACACCCCCAGTCCCTGTCCCACCATTCCCATTAGTCCCCTGTCCCCACCGTGCCCACCACCCTCGTCCCCTGGTCCCCACCGTTCCTGCAGCCCCTCGTCCCCTGGTCCCCACCATCCCTGCGGTCCCTTGTCCCCTGTGCCCACCACCCTCGTCCCCTGGTCCCCACCGTTCCTGCAGCCCCTCGTCCCCTCATCTCCTGGTCTCCACCATCCCTGCAGTCCCTGTCCCCTTGTCCCCAGCATCCCTGCTGTCACTGTCCCCATCACACCCCCAGTCCCTGTCCCCACCGTCCCCACCATCCTTGTCCCCTGTCCCCACCATCCCTGCTGTCCCTGTCCCCTGTCCCTTGTCCCTACTGTCCCTGTAATCCTTTGTCCCTTGTCCCCATCACACCCCCAGTTCCTGTCCCCACCGTGCCCGTTGTCCCCTGTCCCCACCGTCCCCACCATCCTCGTCCCCTGGTCCCCACCGTTCCTGTGGTCCCTCATCCCCTCATCCCCTGGTCCCCACCATCCCTCCTGTCCCTGTCCCCATCACACCCCCAGTCCCTGTCCCACCATTCCCATTAGTCCCCTGTCCCCACCGTGCCCACCACCCTCGTCCCCTGGTCCCCACCGTTCCTGCAGCCCCTCGTCCCCTGGTCCCCACCATCCCTGCGGTCCCTTGTCCCCTGTGCCCACCACCCTCGTCCCCTGGTCCCCACCGTTCCTGCAGCCCCTCGTCCCCTCATCTCCTGGTCTCCACCATCCCTGCAGTCCCTGTCCCCTTGTCCCCAGCATCCCTGCTGTCACTGTCCCCATCACACCCCCAGTCCCTGTCCCCACCATCCTCATCCCCTGTCCTCACTGTGCCCACAGTCCCCTGGTCCCCACCGTTCCTGCAGCCCCTGGTCCCCTCATCCCCTGGTCGCCCCCATCCCTGCGGTCCCTGTCCCCACCATTCCTGTAATCCTTTGTCCCCTGGTCCCCATCACACCAGCAGTCCCTGTCCCCGCTGTGCCCATGGTCCCCTGGTCCTCTCATCTCCTGGTCCCCACCACCCCTGCCGTCCCTGTCCCCTGGTCCCCCCCATCCCTGCGGTCCCTGTGTTCTGGTCCCCATCACACCCGCAGTCTGGGTCTCCTGTCCCCTGGTCCCCACCATCCCTGTCCCCATCGCACCAGCAGTCCCTGTCCCCACTGTGCCCACCATCCTCATCCCCTGATCCCCACCATTCCTGCAGCCCCTCGTCCCCATCCCCATCACGCTGGCGGTCC
Organism: Haliaeetus albicilla; assembly: GCF_947461875.1. Taxonomy (NCBI): domain Eukaryota; kingdom Metazoa; phylum Chordata; class Aves; order Accipitriformes; family Accipitridae; genus Haliaeetus; species Haliaeetus albicilla. The sequence continues at coordinate 76,779,957 of NC_091485.1, forward strand.
CTGTCCCCACTGTGCCCCTGGTCCCCTCGTCCCCTGGTCCCCCCCATCCCTGTGGTCCCTGTCCCCTGTCCCCATCACACCCCCAGTCCCTGTCCCCACCGTGCCCGTTGTCCCCTGTCCCCACCGTCCCCACCATCCTCGTCCCCTGGTCCCCACCGTTCCTGTGGTCCCTCATCCCCTCATCCCCTGGTCCCCACCATCCCTCCTGTCCCTGTCCCCATCACACCCCCAGTCCCTGTCCCACCATTCCCATTAGTCCCCTGTCCCCACCGTGCCCACCACCCTCGTCCCCTGGTCCCCACCGTTCCTGCAGCCCCTCGTCCCCTGGTCCCCACCATCCCTGCGGTCCCTTGTCCCCTGTGCCCACCACCCTCGTCCCCTGGTCCCCACCGTTCCTGCAGCCCCTCGTCCCCTCATCTCCTGGTCTCCACCATCCCTGCAGTCCCTGTCCCCTTGTCCCCAGCATCCCTGCTGTCACTGTCCCCATCACACCCCCAGTCCCTGTCCCCACCGTCCCCACCATCCTTGTCCCCTGTCCCCACCATCCCTGCTGTCCCTGTCCCCTGTCCCTTGTCCCTACTGTCCCTGTAATCCTTTGTCCCTTGTCCCCATCACACCCCCAGTTCCTGTCCCCACCGTGCCCGTTGTCCCCTGTCCCCACCGTCCCCACCATCCTCGTCCCCTGGTCCCCACCGTTCCTGTGGTCCCTCATCCCCTCATCCCCTGGTCCCCACCATCCCTCCTGTCCCTGTCCCCATCACACCCCCAGTCCCTGTCCCACCATTCCCATTAGTCCCCTGTCCCCACCGTGCCCACCACCCTCGTCCCCTGGTCCCCACCGTTCCTGCAGCCCCTCGTCCCCTCGTCCCCTGGTCCCCACCACCCTCGTCCCCTGGTCCCCACCGTTCCCGCAGCCCCTCGTCCCCTGGTCCCCCCCATCCCTGCGGTCCCTTGTCCCCGTGCCACCACCCACCCGCCATCCCCGTCCCCACCACGGTGCCCACCACCCCCATCCCCTGCTCCCCACCATCCCCACCGTGTCCCCCTGCCCGACCGCAGCACACCGCTCGTCTCCCCCCGCCGTGTCCCCCCCCACCTTGCTGCACTTGTCCCAGTGCACCCGCGGCACCACCACGTAGCCGCAGTGCCGCAGGTCGCGGGCGCAGCGCTCGGCGTTCCGCCCCTCGTTCTCGAAGTCCAGCTCCCGCGCCAGCGTCCCCTTCAGCTCCTGGGGACGGGGACACGGACAGCGGGGGGGTGGGGGCGTCAGGGTACCCCCCACCCCATCGCAAACCCCCCCCCAAGCCCCGGGGGTACCTCCAGCACCCAGCCGAGGGCGAAGTCGGGGTGCATGAACTCGACGATGCGCAGCAGCAGCTCCAGCGTCCGGATGTCGCCCTCGAAGCGGTCGCGCAGGTCGATGTACTGGACCTTGGGGGGGACGGGGGGGTCGCTCGGGTGGGGGGTCCCAAGGGACGGCGCCCCGGCACCGCAAAGCTCGGGGGTGGGGGGGGGTCCCACCTTGACGGCGACGGGGGTCCCGTCCTGCAGCGTGGCTCGGTGCACCTGCGCCAGGCTGGCGGCCGCCACCGGCTCGTAGTCGAATTCCTGGAAGAGCCCGGCCGCCGTCGTCTGGAAATCCTCCAGGAACAGCTCGTCCACCTGCGGGGACGGGGGACGCGGTGGGGACACGGGGCGGGAGGGGGTTTTTGGGGGGGGACGCACACACGGACCCCCACACGCGCACCCCCAGCCCGGCCCGTGGGCGCCGGGGCAGCGGCATCGCTGTGCTGGGGACACTGGTGTCACCGTGCACTGGGCTGTGCTGTCCCCGTGCCCAGGACCTCACTGTCCCCATACTGGGGGCCATCGCGTCCCCATAGCGGGGACCGCGCCATCCCCAAGCCCAGCCCGGTGCTGTCCCCATGCCCAAAGCGGCAGCAGTGTCCCCATGGTGGAGACCATCACGTCCCCCCAGCTGGTGCCACAACGTCCCCAAGCCCAAACCTCTAATGTCCCCAAGCCCAGGGCTGTGCTGTCCCCACAACTGGTGCCACAACATCTCCAAGCCCACATCTATGATGTCCCCATACCGGGCACCATCATGTCCCCATAGTGGGGACCACGCCGTCCCCAAGCCCAGATCTACAACGTCCCCATGCCGGGGACCATCACGTCCCCACAACCGGTGCCGCGCCGTCCCCAAGCCCAAATTCCTAATGTCCCCGTGCCCAAAGTGGCAGCAGTGTCCCCATGCTGGGGACCATCACGTCCCCAAGCCCAGGGCTGTGATGTCTCCATGACTGATGCCACAACGTCCCCAAGACCAGCCCAGTGCTGCCCCCATGCCCAAAGTGGCAGCATCCCCATGCCAGGGACCATCACGTCCCCCCGACTGGTGCCACACCGTCCCCAAGCCCAGATCTCTAATGTCCCCATGCCCACGGTGCCAGTGTGCCCATGCTGGGGACCATCACGTCCCCGGGACCGATGCCACAACATCCCCAAGCCCAGATCTATAACGTCCCCATCCCAGGGACCATCATGTCCCCATAGTGGGGACCACACTGTCCCCAAGCCCGGATCTCTAATGTCCCCGTGCCCAAAGTGGCAGCAGTGTCCCCATGCTGGGGACCATCACGTCCCCATGACCGATGCCACACCGTCCCCAACCCCAAATCTCTGACGTCCCCATAGCGGGGACCATCACGTCCCCATAGCGGGGACCACACCGTCCCCAACCCCAAATCTCTGACGTCCCCATAGCGGGGACCATCACGTCCCCGTAGCGGGGACCGCGCCGCCCCCAACCCCAAATCTCTGACGTCCCCAAGCCCAGGACCGCCCCGTCCCCGTCCCCCCGTCCGGTCCCCGCCGACCTCGCGGTAGCCGCGGCGCAGGGCCCGATCCTCCAGGCAGCGCAGGGTGGCCCCGTACTCGGGGGGCAGGAGGTGGTTGAAGGCGCAGAGCCCCTGGCCCAGCTTGACGTAGAGCCCCCCGTTGCGCAGGGCCCCCCGCAGCAGCCGCTCCGCCGCGCGCTGGTGGCAGCCGGACATCCCCGCCGCGAACGCCGCGCTCTCCTGGGGGGACGGCAGGGTCACCCGCGCCCCACGCCCAGACCCCCAGCCGGCCACCCAGACCCCCAACTGGCCACCGAGCTCTCTAACCGGCCACTGACCCCCCAACTGGCCGCCGAGCCCCTCCAACTGGCCACCGAGCCCCCCAACCACTCACCAAGCTCTCTAACTGGCCACCCAGACCCCCAACTGGCCGCCGAGACCCCCAACTGGCCACCGAGAGCCCCAGCTGGCCGCTGAGCATTCTAAGCAGCCGCTGAGCCCCCCAACTGGACACCGAGCTCTCTAGCTGGCCGCCGAGACCCCCAACCAGCCCCTGAGCCCCTCCAACTGGACACCGAGCCCCTCCAACTGGCCGCCGAGCCCCCCAACCACTCACCAAGCTCTCTAACTGGCCACTGAGATCCCCAGCTGGCTACTGAATCCCCAAACTGGCTGCCAAGATCCCCAACTGGCCACCAAGACCCCCAACTGGCCACTGAGTCCTCCAACTGGCCACCAAGCCCTCTAACCAGCCACTCAGACCCCCAACTGGCCGCCAAGACCCCCAACTGGCCACCGAGCTCTCTAACTGGCCACTGAGCCCCCCAACTGGCTGCTGAATGCCCCAACTGGCCACCGAGCCCCCCAACTGGCCACTGAGCTCTCTAACTGGCCACTGAGACCCCCAACTGGCCACTGAACCCCCCAACTGGCCACCGAGCCCCCCAACCACTCACCAATCTCTCTAACTGGCCACCAAGCCTTCTAACTGGCCACTGAGCCCCCCAAGTGGTCGCCAAGCCCCCCAACTGGCCACCGAGCTCTCTAACTGGCCACTGAGCCTTCTAACTGGCCATCGAGCCCCCCAGGCAGTCACTGAGCCCCTCCAACTGCTCACCAAACCCCTCCAAGTGGCCACTGAGCCAACTGGTTGGTCACCAAGTCCTCTAAATGGCCACCGAGACCCCCAAGTGTTCACTGAGCCCCCCAACTACTCACTGAGCTACTCCAACGGGTCACTAAGCCCTCTAACTGGCCAACGAGACCCCCAACTGGCCACTGAGTCCTCCAACTGGCCACCAAGCCCTCTAACTAGCCACTCAGCCCCCAAACTGGCCACTGAGCCCCCCAACTGGCCCCTGAGCCCCCCAACACCCCTCCGAGCCCCCCCACCAGCCGCTGAGCCCCCCAACCGGCCACCGAGCCCTCTAACTGGCCGCCGAGCCCCCCAAGCAGTCGCTGAGCCCCCCACTGAGCCCCTGAGCCCTCTAACGAGCCCCTGAGCCCCCTCCCAACCCCTCGATGAGCCCCCCAACCCCTTAACGAGCCCCCCAACCCCTTAATTGCCCCCCCTCACCTCGTCCAGCCCCCGCAGCACCACGTTGGCCGTCCACCAGTAATCCACCGAGATGTGGATGCCCACGGCCAGCGACCTGGGGGGGGTGAGGAGGGGGGAAGAGAACGGCAAAGCGTGGCGTGGGGGGGGGGGGGTCCCGGGCGTCCCGTCGCCCCCCCAGCCCCGCCGTCGCCCCCCCACCTGCCGAAGCGTCCCACGCCGTCCAGCAGCAGCCACATCTTGCGGCGCTCGTGGCGCTCGGCCCGCAGGTACCAGCCGCCGGCCAGGGGCAGCCCCAGCCCCAGCCCCAGCAGCAGCGGGCGCAGCAGCCCCCCGCCACGGCTGGGGGGGCAGGAGACCACCCCCCGTCACGCCCCACGGCAGCGCAGCCCCCGCGTCTCCCCGCTGCGCCCCACGTCCCCCTGCCCTGCCCCACGTCTCCCCCCTGTACCCCACGTCTCCCCCCTGTGCCCCACATCTCCCCATTGCACCCCACATCTCTCCCTGTGCCCCACGTCTCCCCCCGTGCCCCATGTCTCCCCCTTGTGCCCCACGTCTCCCACTGTGCCCCACGTCTCCCCATTGCACCCCACATCTCCCATTGGGCCCCACATCTCCCATTGGGCCCCACCTCTCCCCCTGTGCTCCACATCCCCCTCCTGTGCCCCACATCTCCCCCCTGTGCCCCACATCTCCCACTGGGCCCCACATCCCCCTCCTGTGCCCCACATCTCCCCCTTGTGCCCCACATCTCCCTCCCCTGCCCCACATTTTCCCCCCACCCCACATCTCCCCCATGCCCACTATCCCACCCCTGTACCCCACATCCCCCCCCGTGCCCCACATCTCCTCCTTGTGCCCCACATCCCCCACTGGGCCCCACATCTCCCCCCCACCCCACATCTCCCCCATGCCCACTATCCCACCCCTGTACCCCCCCCCCCACAGCCCACATCTCCCCCCTGTACCCCACATCCAACCCTGTGCCCCACATCTCCCCCCACATCTCCCCGTGCCCCACATCCCCCCACATCTCCCCCCCCCGACTCACCGGGGGGCCGGGGCTCCAGCTTGGGGGGTCGCCGGGTTCCGCGGCAGCCGCAGGGGGGGCAGGCGGCAGAGCTGCACCGGGGGGTCAGCGGGAGCCCCGGGGTCCCCCCAGCTCCGCACCCCGAGGTGGGGCACGCCGCTGCCCCACGCCTGTCCGGGGGGGACCCCACAGCCAGCCCAGCCCCACGGGAGCCCCCTAAACCCAGCCCAGCCCCACGGAGTGCCAGCCCCACAGCCAGCCCCACAGAGCGCCCCACAGCCAGCCCAGCCCCACAGATTGCCAGCCCCCCAGATCCAGCCCAGCCCCACGGAGACCCAGCCCCACAACCAGCCCAGCCCCATAGCTGCCCCCTAAACCCACCCCAGTGCCCTGGGTGCCCCATTACGACCAGCCCAGCCCCACGGAGTGCCGCCCCACGGAGCGCCCCACAGCCAGCCCAGCCCCACGGGGACCCAGCCCCACAGCCAGCCCCCCCCCCCCCAACCAGCCCAGCCCCACGGGAGCCCCCTAAACCCAGCCCAGCCCCACAGAGTGCCAGCCCCCCAGATCCAGCCCAGCCCCACGGAGAACCCAGCCCCACAGCCAGCCCCACGGAGCGCCCCACAGCCAGCCCAGCCCCACGGACTGCCACCCCATAGACTGCCCCACAGCCAGCCCAGCCCCACGGGAGACCCCTAAACCCACCCCGGTCCCCTGGTGCCAGCCCCCCAGATCCAGCCCCCCAGCCCCAGCCCAGCCCCACAGCCCAGCCCCACAGCGTGCCCCACAACCAGCCCAGCCCCACAGATCCAGCCCCCCAAACCCAGCCCACCCCCACGGAGCGCCCCACACTCCCCCCAGCCCCACGGACGCTCCCCCGCCCCCCCCAGCCCCAGCCCCACACTCCGCCCCAGAAGTTGCCCCCCCCCCCCCCGCACCCAGCCCGGCCCCACAGACCCCCCAAACCCACGGGGGGGGGTGCCCCCCCCAGCTCCACCCCCCGGGTTCCGTGGGGCAGAGGGGGGGTGGGTGCCCCCCCCAGCCCCCAAACCCGCGGTCTCGGCGGGGGGGTCGGGGGGGGTCGGGGATTCCCCCGGGGGGTCCCCAAAATGGGGAACACCCCCCCCCGCCCCAAAAAGGGGGACCCCCCCCCGCCCCCCGCAGGGGAGGCCCCCGGGGGGGCGGGGCGTCCCGGGGGGAGGGGCGGGGAGGGTGTCCCGTTTGGGGGGAGGGGTGTCCCGGGGGGTTCCCCCGGGGGGGGGGGGTTTCCCCGGGGGGTTCCCCCGTGTCCCCCCCCCCTCACCGTCCGCCGCAGCCCCATCGCCGCCGTCACCCGCCGCCGGAGCGGGATGGCCCCGCCCCTTCCGCCCCCCGATTGGTCCGAGCCGCGGCCTCGCCCCCCCGCTTCCCCCTCCCCCCTCCCTTCCCCGGGCCGCCGCGCGCGGGCCGGGCCCCCATTGGGCGGCGGGGCAAGGGGGGCGGGGCCGGCGGGTGGGTGGGGCCGGGGAGGGTGGGGCTTTGGTGGCGCGCCCCGCCGGCCACGCCCCCTCGCCCCTTCCCAAGATGGCGGCGGGCGGCGGGTGAGCGGTGGGAGCGGGCGGGCGGCCCCGACCCACGGGTTGTGGGGCCGGGCCCACGGGCGGGAGTCGGAGCTGGGGCCGGGGCCGGGGCCGGGCACGAGCTGTGGGGCCGGCTCTGGGCCCGGCTGTGGGTCTGGCCGTGGGTCCGGCCGTGGGTCCAGCTTGGGGTCCATCTGTGGGTCCAGCCGTGGGTCTGGCTCCAGGCACAGCTGTGGGTCGAGCTATGGGGATGGTTCCAGCCATGGGTCTGGCCATGGGCACAGCTGTGGGTCTGGTTGTGGGTCCGGCTCAGGGCACAGTTGTGGGTCGAGCTGTGGGGCTGGTTCAGGGCACGGCTGTGGGGCTGGCTTGTGGCACAGCCATGGGTCTGGCTGTGGGTCCCGTTGTGGGTCTGGCCATGGGTCCAGCTTGGGGTCCATCATCTGTGGGTCCGGCTGTGGGTCTGGCTCTGGGCACAGTTGTGGGCCCGGCTGTGGGTCTGGCTTGGGGTCCCGTTGTGGGTCTGGCCATGGGTCCAGCTTGGGGTCCATCATCTGTGGGTCTGGCTGTGGGTCCAGCTCAGGGCACAGTTGTGGGTCCAGTTCTGGGTCTGGGTGTGGGTCTGGCCATGGGCACAGCTGTGGGTCAGCTATGGCGATGGTTAAGGGCACGGCTGTGGGTCTGGCTGTGGGTCCGGCTTGTGGCACAGCCATGGGTCTGGCTGTGGGTCTGACCATGGGCACAGCTCAGGGCACAGTTGTGGGTCCAGTTGTGGGTCTGGCTGTGGGTCTGGCTCCAGCCATGGGTCTGGCTCTGGTCACAGTTGTGGGGCACGGCTGTGGGTCTGACTTGTGGCCCAGCCATGGGTCTGGTTGTGGGTCTGGCTTGGGGTCCATCTGTGGGTCCAGCCGTGGGTCTGGCCGTGGGTCTGGCTCCGGGCACAGTTGCGGGTCGAGCTATGGGGCCGGTTCAGGGCACGGCTGTGGGTCTGGCTGTGGGTCTGGCTTGGGGCACAAGTGTGGGTCCAGCTGTGGGTCTGACTCAGGGCACAGCCGTGGGTCTGGCTGTGGGTCCAGCTCGGGGCACAGCTGTGGGTCGAGTTGTGGGGATGGCTAAGGGCACAGCTGTGGGTCCAGCTGTGGGTCCGTCTCGGGGCCCAGCCGTGGGTCTGGCCGTGGGTCTGGCTCCGGGCACAGTTGTGGGTCTGGCTGTGGGGCCGGTTCAGGGCACGGCTGTGGGTCTGGCTGTGGGGCCGGCTCGGGGCACAGCTGTGGGTCGAGCTGTGGGGCCAGTTCAGGACACAGCCGTGGGTCCGGCTTGGGGCACAGCTGTGGGTCCGACCCCGACGCCGCCACCCCAGCCGCCCCCCAACCTGCCCCCCATCTCCCCCAGCCCCATCCCTCCGGGCCCAACCCCACAAGTAACGGCCGTGGGGCGGCGAGACACCCCGACGGCGACCCCCGCCCCACGGCCCGCCCCACGCCGCCGCCATCGCCGCCGCCTCGCCGCCCCTAATTTCCTCGTGCACCGGACGGCCGACGACGTCCTCCTCATCCTCCCCGTGTCGGGGGGCTCCCGCCGCCCCCCCCGAGCCGCCCCGCCGAGGAAGAGGAGGCGGCGGGAGGAGGAAGGCGAGGAAGAGGAAGGAGGGGAGGAAGAAGCCGCCGCGGGTCCGCAGAGCGCGTGGGGCTCCCGCCTGCCCCCCGAAATCCTCGTCCGCATCTTCCAGGCGGCGGTGGAGCAGGAGGGGGCCGTCCCCTTCCTCTGCAGGTGGGTTCCGGGGAAGGGGGCGGGGGGGGCACTTGGGGGGCTGCCCCACATCTATGGGGCGGGGGGGGTCGCTCCCCCCACCGCGACACGTTCCCCGCCGCCGCAGGGTCGCCCGCGTGTGCCGGCTGTGGTGCGCGGCCGCCGCCGAACCCCGGCTTTGGCGCAGGGTCTCGCTGGGGGGGTGCTGGGGGGAGCCGACCCCCGGGCGCCCGCCCCACACCCAGCGGAAGGTGCTGGGCACCGTGCGCTGGCTGGCGGAGAGCAGGTGGGTGCTGGGGGGTCCCCCCCCCCAAAAAAACCATCACCCCGGGACCCCCAACTCGGGACCCCCAACCCGGGACCCCCCATCCCAACGCGCCCCCCCCGCCCCGGCTGGCGCCAGGTTCTCGCTCCTGCAGGAGTTTGTTCTCTGCGGCTGGAAGAGCCACGTGGGCTTCGTCCTGCAGGTGAGACTGGGGGGCTGCCCCACGCTTGGGGGGTGCGCCGTATTTGGGGGCTTGCGCCTTGCCTAGGGGGGACTGTGAGGGCCTGGGGGGGTTGCGTTCAGCGGGATCCCCCCCCCTTGCCCCCCCAGGCGCTGGGGGAGCGCTGCCCGCTCCTGGGCTCGCTGGCTCTCCGCCGCTGTGGGGGGGTCCCGGCGCAGCCCCTCGCCTGCCTGCCCCCCCGCTGCCCCCGCCTGCACCGCCTGGAGCTGCGGCACTGCCAGGTACGGGGGACGCGGGGGGGGGGACAGCTGGGGGTTGGGGGGGGACGTGGACAGCCGGAGAGGGGGGCATGGGGATGTGGGGGGGGACATGGACACCTGCGGGGGGGGGACAGACTCCTGGGGGGGACCGTGGATACCTGGGGGGGGTGGGGGGGTGGGGACATGGAGGGGGGGCACGGACATCTGGGGGGGGCATGGGGACATGTGGGGAGACATGGGCACCCGGGGGGGGATGCAGACTCCTGGGGGGGGGGTGTGGATACCTGGGGGGGGGGCAGCTGTGGGGAGGGGGACGGAGGCACCCGCCGGGGGGGAACAGACGTGTAGTGGGGACAGACACGGACCCCTGGGGGGGGCATGGGGACACGGGGATGGGACCTGGACGTGCGTGGGGGGCACAGACTCTCTTGGGGTGGGGAAGGGACCCCCCCGTGGGTGAGGGGGGGACACAGACGGGTGCCGCAGGTGGAGCCCTCGGCGGTGGCCGCCTTCCTGGGGGCCGCGGGGCCCCGGCTGCGGCAGCTGTGCCTGAGCTGCGGGCCCCGGCTCGGCACCGTCCTGGCAGCGCTGGCGGTAAGTTTTTTTGGGGGGGGGGGGGTGACCCCAGGATTCGGGGTGTCGGGGTCCCACGGCGGCACCCACCTCACCCCCCCACCCACACCCCCCCCAGAGCGGGTGCTGCCCCGACCTGCGGCTGCTGGAGCTGGACACGGCGCTGGGGGGCACCGGCCCCCCCCTCCCGCTGCCCGTCGAGCGGCTGCAGGCAGCCTGCCCCCACCTCCAGGTAACGCCGCCCCCGACCCCCCCCGGCACCCCCGCTCTCACCGCCACCGCCACCGACCCCCCCCCAGGTGCTGCGGCTGCTCAACCTGAGCTGGACGGCGCGGGGGTCCCGGCGCGCCGACCCCCCCGGCTTCCCCCGGTTGGAAGAGCTGAGCCTGGCCGGCGCCGGCGGCGTCGGGGTCGGCGACGAGGTCCTGCGGCGGCTGCTGCGGGCGTCCGGCCGCCTGCGCCTGCTCGACCTGCGCGGCTGCACCCGCGTCACCCCCCGGGCGCTACTGGAGCTGCCCTGCGACGGTGAGACCCCGCCGGCGGGACGCGGCGGTGACGCTGCACCGTACCGGTCGCGCCTCGTCGGCCGCGCCGGGATGGCGATGCCGCGCCATGCCGGGTCGTGCCTCGTTGGCCGTGCCTGCCGTACCGTGCCGTGCTGGTACTGCTGTGCCGTACTGGGTCACGCCTTGTTGGCCGTGCCGTGCCACGCCATGCCAGGATGGCGGTACTGCACCATACTGGTCATGCCGTGCTGCGTTGGTCATGCCATGCCATGCCATGATGGTACTACTGTGCCACGCTGGTCATGCCATGTTGGCCACGCCATGCTGCGTTGGCCATGCCGTGCCGTGATGGTACTACTGTGCCCTACTGGGTCACGCCTTGCTGGCCATGCTGTACCATGCCATACTGTGCCGTACTGGGTCACACCATGGTGGCAAGGCCGTGCCATGACGGGCCATGCCGTGTTGGCCACGCTGGCTGCGCCGTGCTGTGCCATGCCACACTGGCCACTCCACGCTGCGCTATGCCGTGCTGTGCCATGCCATGTTGGCCATGCCCTACCACGCTGTGCCATGCTGGCAATGCAGTGCCATACTGGGCCATGCCACGTTGGCCGTCCTGTGCCATACCACACCGTACCGTGCCGTCCTGGTCTGTGGTGGCAATACTGTGCCATGGTGGGCCAACACGTGGTGGTAATACCGTGCCGTGTCGTGCCGTGCCATGTCACGTCATACCGTGCCATGCTGTGCAGCGTTGGCCATACCACGGCGTTCTGGCCGTGCCGTGCCACGTCACCCGCCCCACGTCGGCTCTGCCCTGCGCTCTTGAGCACGCCGCGCCGTACCGTGCCGTGCCAACCGTCGTCTCCGCCGGCAGATCTGGAGCAGCTGTACCTGGGGCTGCCCTGCGGTGCCGAGGAGCTGCCCCGTCTCACCGAGGGCAGCGCCGAGCTGGCGTGGAAATGGCGCCGGAGCCTGCGGGAGCTGGACCTGGCCGGGCGCAGCTTCGGGCAGCAGGACCTGGCGCGGGCGATGGCCGCCTTCGGCCCCGGCTCCCCGCTGCGCTCCCTCAACCTGGCCGGCACCAAGGTCACCCCCGGCGCCCTCAGGTCAGGATCGGGCCGGCGGCCGGGACGGGTTCGGCGGGGGGACGTGGGAGCAGGGTGACGCCGCGGCAGGGGGGTGACGGCCGTGCGTGTCCCCCCGGCAGCGCCCTCCTGCCCGCCTGCCGGCACTTGGCCTACCTCAACCTGTCCTCCTGCCGACACCTGCCCCGCGGCACCAAGAGACCTCACCGGGGCTGCCGCGAGGTGCGCCGCTGCCTGCGGGTGCTCGCCGGCCGGCCCCCCGACGAGGAGAACCCCGACGAGGACCCCCCCGAGCCGGACGCCCCCGACGAGCCCCTGCGGCGGCCGGAGGCGTAGGAGCCGCCGGCACCCCCCGGTCGGCAGCGCCCCGAGCTGCGGCCGGGTCCGCGCCCGACCCCCCCGTCCCCCACTTTTGTACACCCCCCGCCCCCCGGTTTTGTGGGGTCTCCCCCCGGTGCTGCGCAATAAAGGGCTCGGCTCCCCGACGGTGCTGCTCCCCCCACGGTGGGGGTCCCCAACGTCCAGGCTCCCCGGTTTCGGTGCTCCCCAATCTCGGTGCTCCCAACGTTGGTGCTCCCCACCATCTGTTGCCCCTGACGGTGGCACCCCCCAATGCCTGGGCTCCCCAGCGTCGGCGCTCCCCAACGTTGATGGTCCCCAATGTTGGTGCTCCCCACCAATGGGGCTCCCCAACGTCTGTTCTCCCTGATGGTGGCACCCCCAAGACCTGCGCTCCCCAACGTCGGTGCTCCCCAATGTTCTCTCTCCCCAACGTCTGCGCTCCCCAACATTGATGCTCCCCAACATCGGTGCTCCCCAGCGTTGGTGCTCCCCAGCATTGGAGCTGCCCACCAGTGGTGCTCCCCAACTTTGTTGCTCCCCAACGTTGATGCTCCCCAACATCTGTTCTCCCTGACAGTGGTACCCCCCAACACCTGGGCCTCCTGACATCAGCGCTCCCCAGTTTTGGTGCTCCCCAACACTGATGCTCCCCAAAAGCCGTGCGCCCCAACGTCAGTGCTCCCCAATGCCTGTTCTCCTTGACAGTGGTAGCCCCCTACTCCTGGGCTTCCCACGACCTGCGCTCCCCAATCTTGGTGCTCCCCAACGTTGGTGCTCCCCAATCTTGGTGCTCCCCGCCAATGGTGCTCCCCAGCGTTGGTGCTCTCCAATGTTGGCGCTGCCCACCAGCAGTGCTCCCCAAAAGCTCTGCCCCCCAATGTCTGCTCTCCTTGATGGTGGTACCCCTCAATGCCTGGGCTCCCCAAGACCGGTGCTCCCCAACGTTGGTGCTCCCCAATCTTGGTGCTCCCCGATGTTCTTTCTCCCTAACATTGATGCTCCCCAACATCTATTCTCCCTGACGGCGGCACCCCCCAACTCCTGGGCTCCCCGACATTGGTGCTCCCCAGTGTTGGGGCTCCTCAGTGTTGGCGCTGCCCACCAGCAGTGCTCCCCAAAAGCTCTGCTCCCCGATGTTGATGCTCCCCAATGTTGATGCTCCCCAATCTTGGGGCTCCCCAGCGTTGGTGCTCCCCAACGTTGGTGCTCCCCAACACTGACGCCCCCCAACGTCGGTGCTCCCTCCCCAGCATCTGTTCCCGTTGGCGGTGGTACCCCCCACCGTTGGCGCCCCCCAAGACCTGCGCTCCCCCCCGTTGGCGCTCCCCCATGTTCTTTCTCCCCCCCGTCGGTGCCCCCCAACGCCTGTTCCCCCGAGGTTGCGCCCCCCAACTCCCGCGCTCCCCCCCAGCGGCGCGGGGACCTTCTGGCCGGGACCCCCCTCACCAGCACCCACACGGTACCGTGGGGAGGGGGCAGCCCCCCAGCCTGCCCCACACTTGGGGGGGTGCGGGGATGTGGGGCTCAGCCCCATGGGCCCCCCAAGCCGGGAGGGGGGGCTGGGATGGGGCCTGCTTGAGACCCCCATGGGGGGGGCAGAGGACGGATGGGTGCTGGGGGGCAGGATGAGTGCTGGGGGGCAGGAGGGGCGGGGCCGGGGGCTCATTAGGGGCGGGTCTCTGACAGGCCCCTCCCCCCCCGGACCCCCATGGGGGGGGTGTCTCTGTCCCATCCCCCCCCCCCCGGCTTCGGGGTTGGCGCACGGGGGGGGGGGCATGGGGCGGGGGGGGAGGGGCACAGCTCGCCCCGCCCCCCCCCCCGAGGGAGGTGGGGGTCGCGCCACGCGGGGCCATTTGTCACCCGCTGGCAGCAGCCGCCCTCATTTGCATATTGATGGAGCCTTAATGAGGGGGGGCAGCCCCCTCTCCCCCCCCCCCACGCTAATGAGCCGGGCCCGGCCCAGCTGGTGCCCCCGGAACCGCCCGGGCCCCGCTCATTAAGATGCTAATTAGCCCCGCCCACCCCCCACCCCCCCGAGCTCCCCCCGGCCCCAGCAGCCCGTGGGTGCTGAGGTTGCCCAACTGGCTGCTGAGGTTGCCCAGAGGGTGCTGAGGTTGCCCAGCGGCTGCTGAGGTTGCCCAGAGGGTGCTGAGGTTGCCCTGTGGGTGCTGAGGTTGCCCCATGGGTGCTGAGGTTGCCCGGGTGGGTGCAGGATCCCCAGCCCCTGAGCTCCAGCAGCCGGGCAGTGAGTGCACCCAGCTGGGCAACCTCAGCACCCACGGGGCAACCACTGGGCCTGGCGGGCAACCTCAGTGCTCAATGGGGCAACTACCTGCCAGCCCAGCCTCAGCACCCGTGGGGCAACCTCAGTGCTTGCAGGGGCAACCTCAGCACCCACTGGGCAACCTCAGCACCCCAGAGCACCTCCCCTCCCATGGGTGCCCCCCCCCATGGCAATGGGTGGCAGCCCCCCCCCTCGCCCGAGCCCCGCCCCCCACCCCGGGGCAGTTAATGAGATGCTAATGAGATGCTAATGAGGCGCTGTGATTGCCCGGAGCACGATCGACATGGAGATGGGGGGGGGAAGTGGGGGGGTTCACCTGGGCAACACCTGCACCCTGTCCGGGGGGGGCTGCATGGCTGGGTGAGCATGTGTGTGCACACGCGTGTGTGCATGTGCATGCACGTGTGTGTCTGTGTGCGTATGTGCATGCACACGTGTGCCCTGTGTGTCTCTGTGTATGTGCGTGCACACGCATGCGTGCGCGCATCTGCCTGCACACGTGTGTCTGCACCTGTGTGTGCGCGCGCGCACACACGTGTGCCTGCCTGCCTCTGTGTGTGTGTAGCTGCGCACACGCGTGTCTCTGCATGTGCGGGTGTGCTTGCACACGTGTGTGCGCTCCTGTACTTGCCCGCATGGGCCTGCGTGTGTCTACGTGCACACACGTGTGTCTGCGTGCGTATGTGCACACACGTGTGTCTGCGTGTGTATGTGCACGCACACACGTCCTTGTGTGTGTGCATATGTGCACACACACACGTGTCTGTGCCTGTCTGCGTGTGCACACGTGTGCCTGTGTGTGCGTACCCCCCCCGCGTCGTCACACGCGTGTGCGTGTGTGCGCAGCAGGGTGCACTCACGCCCGTGCCTGTGTTTGCACGGGTGGGCGCCCCTCGCCCGTCCAGGCTCCCCCTGGGGCTGACCCCCCCCCACTCCCCCCCCACCGACAGCCCCCGCCGCCCACACGCGTGTTCCCAGCCCGTTGCACGGTCACGCGTGTGCAGGCCCCCGCTGCGGCGGGACACGCCACCCAAAACTGCCCCCCCCCAACCCGAGAGGTGGGAAATGGGGGGGGGGAGAGTGCGGGGGGGCTGAGGGAAGGGGAACCTGCAGACCCGTCCCATCCTCATCCTCATCCTCATCCCATTCCCATCCCCATCCCCATCCCATCCTCATCTTCATCCCATCCCTATCCCATTTGCATTCCCATTCCCACCCTCATCCTCATCCCATCCCCATCCCATCCTCATCCTCATCCCCATCCCATCCCCATCCTCATCCCCATCCCATCCCCATCCCATCCTCATCCTCAACCCATCCCTATCCCATTTGCATTCCCATTCCCACCCTCATCCTCATCCCATTCCCGTTCCCATCCCATCCTCATCCCCATCCCATCCCCATCCCATCCTCATCCTCAACCCATCCCTATCCCATTTGCATTCCCATTCCCATCCCATCCTCATCCCCATCTCATCCCCATCCTCATCCCATCCCATCCTCATCCTCATCCCATCCTCATCCCATTCCCATTCCCATCCCATCCCCATCCTCATCCCATCCCTATCCCATTCGCATTCCCATTCCCATCCCAGCCTCATCCCCATCTCATCCCCATCCCCATCCTCATCCCATCCCATCCTCATCCTCATCCCATCCTCATCCCATTCC
>NC_091486.1:0-37500 GCF_947461875.1 Haliaeetus albicilla
ACCTGCTCCTGTACTACAGCTACAACTATTGTATCAGCAATGTCACCAGGTAAGGAGTTCAACTTAATTTTTCTGAGGCATAGACAGAAAAAGATACATGTGTCTCTAAACTAGGTAGGAAATTAGCTCGTTAAATGCAATAACAATGTAGTTATTAAAATCACATCAGTCACTGGCGAAGCCAGCAGACACAATGGTAACTCAGTGGCTAAGCACTAGATTGAGGCGGACCGGGAGGTTCCCAAGGCGCAGGAGCCTCAAACAAACAAACAAAGCATACCATTAAACCATCTTTCTACCCCCAAACACTCAAAACAAAATTACTGACCTGAAAAAAAGAAAGGAAAACAAAAAAAAAAGGCTGCATACAAGTGTTACTTTCTACCACACAGGCTGCTGAACCTTGACTGGTCCTGAAGCTCTTACCTCAGGCAGACACCTCTTCCCAAAGGGCTGAGCCAGCTCAAAAGCTGCAAAGGACTCAAGGAAGAGCTGAGCACCAACACCAGAGAAACCCAGGAGCACAAGGAGCTCCCTCAGCAGAGGCTGTGGCTCAAATAGCCCCAGCCTCCGCCCACCACCCTTAGCACAATCCCCTGGGAAAGGGGAAGGGCAAACCACCAGAAGTTATAAAGTCAGCTGGAGGAGCAGCAGCACTGTTCCCACCTGCCTTAAATTTACAGCAAATGAGGCCCTGAACAGAGAAAGCAACACTTACTGGCAAAGACAATACCTGCTCCTGTACTACAGCTACAACTATTGTATCAGCAATGTCACCAGGTAAGGAGTTCAACTTAATTTTTCTGAGGCATAGACAGAAAAAGATACATGTGTCTCTAAACTAGGTAGGAAATTAGCTCGTTAAATGCAATAACAATGTAGTTATTAAAATCACAGCAGTCACTGGCGAAGCCAGCAGACACAATGGTAACTCGGTGGCTAAGCGCTAGACTGAGGCGGACCGGGAGGTTCCCGAGGCCCAGGAGCCCCGGGGAAGAGCAGAGGGACAGCGCAGAGCCGGCAGCTCTCGCGAGAGAGGCTGACGCGGCGTGGGCATTGCCAGGGGCAACCGTGGAAGATTTAAATGGCCCTGAGGAGCGCCAGCAACCGGGAGCGTGGCAAACTGGGCGTGGTGCGTCAGAAAGGTGTGCCGTGGTGCAGCAGTTTGTGCGGGTAGGGCGCAGCCCCCCCCCTTCCCAGCTCAAGAAGGCTACTGAAGCGGTGGGCATCGGCCTCAGAAGGAGACCCCGATATGGCTGCCACTCGGGTGAAAGCCATTGCTAGGAAAAACGTGGCGACACGGACAGAGCTCCCATGTAAACGTGCAGCTGTCCAGGTCTCTGGCTGCAGGGAGTGCCTGAGTCTATCACTGATGCCAGAGGGCAGCGGGGGCACCTCTTGTGCGAGATGTGACCAGGTAGATGATCTGCTCAGCCTGGTGGCAGAGCTGAAGGAGGAAGTGGAAAGGTTGAGGAGTATCAAGGAGTGTGAGAGGGAGATAGGTTGGTGGACCCACACCCTACCATCCCTGAGGCGGAGGCAGCAGATGGAGGCTCCGCGAGAAGCGGAGGTTCCCCTGCCCCCTTGCCACCGGGCAGGAGGGGACCTAAGAGATGGAGGGGAATGGATACAGGTCCCTGCTCGGGGAGGCAGGCGAGTCCCCTCCCGGTCTCCCTCACCTTCCCAGTTGCCCCTACGCAACAGGAATGGGGCTCTGGAACTTGAGGACCGGATCAACGAAGATCAGGGTGTAGGTGAAGCCCTATGCAGGGAGGTGCCTAGGCTCAGTTGGGCAGCCCCATGCATTCTCACAGCCTCTGAAAAAAGAAAAAGGAGGGTAATTGTCGTAGGCGACTCCCTTCTGAGGGGGACAGAGGGCCCAATATGCAGTCCTGACCCATGCCACAGGGAAGTCTGCTGCCTCCCTGGGGCCCGGTTGAAAGACATTACCGGGGAACTCCCGGGTCTGGTTCGGACCTCTGATTATTACCCATTGCTGGTTGTGCAGGTTGGCAGCGATGAGACTGCAGGGAGAAATCCAAAGGCAATCAAAAGGGACTTCAGGGCACTGGGGCGATTAGCGGAAGGAGCACAGGTAGTGTTTTCCTTAATCCCTTAGTGGCAGGGGAATATACTGAAAGGAACAGGAAACCACACCTGGTGATGATGTGGCTCAGAGGCTGGTGCCATCGGTGGCATTTGGGGTTTTTTGATCACGGGGAGGTTTACACGGCACCGGGCTTGCTAGCGACGGATGGTATCCAGCTATCTCAAAGGGGTAAAAGAATCCTCGCTCGTGAGATGGCGGGGCTCATAGAGAGGGCTTTAAACTAGGTTTGAAGGGGGTAAGGGATAAGACTAGGTGCACCAGAGACGAGCCTGGGGGCAGCGTGCCGACGTTAGGGGTGGATTCGATAGGCCAGCTCGAATGCATCGATGCCAACACACGCAGTGTGGGCGATAAACAGGAGGAGCTGGAAGCCATCGTGCAGCAGGATAGATATGACTTAGCCGCCATCACGGAAACACGGTGGGATGACTCCCGTGACCGGAGTGCTACGTCTTGGGCTTAGTGACCGTGAAATGATAGAATTCTCAATTCTTGGTGAGGCAAGGAAGGGGGTTAGCAAAACCACCGCTCTGGACTTCCGGAGGGCAAACTTTGGCCTCTTTGAGGCACTGGTTGAGAGAATCCCTTGGGAGACGGTCCTGAAGGGCAAAGGGGTCCAGGAGGGACAGACGTTCTTTAAGAAGGAAATCTTAACAGCTCAGGACCAGGCTATTCCCCCGTGCCGCAAGTCGAATCGCCGAGGAAAACGACGGGCCTGGCTGAACGGGGAGCTTTTTCTAGGAGTCAGGAAAAAAAGGAGAGTTTATCATCTCTGGAAGAAAGGGCGGGCAACTTGGGAGGAGTACAGGGATCTTGTTAGGTCATAGAGAAAGGAAATTAGAAAGACAAAAGCTCTGCTAGTACTAAATCTGTCCGCTGTCGTAAGAGACGACAAAAAATGTTTTTACAAATACGTTAACGGTAAAAAGAATCCCAAGGAGAATATCTATCCTGTAACGGATACGGAAGGGAACGTTGCCAGCAGAGATGAGGAAAAGGCTGAGGTGCTTAATGCCTTCTTTGCCTCAGTCTTTAATAGGGAGACCAGTTATCCTCAGGGTACTCTGCCTCCTGAGCGGGAAGGTGAGGATGAAGAGCAGAATATACCCCCCCCCCCCCTTAATGCAGGTGGAAATAGTTAGTGACCTACTACGCCATCTGGATGCTCACAAATCTATGGGACCAGATGGAATCCATCCCAGAGTACTGAGGGAACTGGCAGAGGTGCTTCCCAAGCTGCTCTCCCTCATCTATCGGCGATCCTGGTCAACGGGGAAGGTCCCAGAGGACTGGAGGCTTGCCAACGTGACGCCCATTTACGAGAAGGGTCGGAGGGAAAACTATGGGCCTGTCAGCCTGACCTCGGTACCGGGGAAGATTATGGAACGGTTTGTCTTGAGAGCGCTCACGTGGCACGTCCGGGACAAGCAGGGGATTGGGCCCGGTCAGCGTGGGTTTACAAAAGGCGGGTTCTGCTTGACCAACCTGATCTCCTTCTATGACCGGGTGACCCGCCTGGTGGATGAGGGAAAGGCTGTGGATGTTACCTACCTTGACTTCAGCAAGGCCTTTGATACTGTCTCTCATGGCATACTCCTTGAGAAGCTGTCGTCTCCTGGCTTAGACAAGTGTACTCTTTGCTGGGTGAAAAACTGGCTGGATGGACGAGCCCAGAGGGTTGTGGTGAATGGGGTTAAATCCGGTTGGCGGCGGGTTGCTAGTGGTGTTCCCCAGGGCTCGGTGTTGGGCCCAGTTCTGCTTAACATCTTAATCGACGATTTGGACGAGGAGATCGAGTGCCCCCTCGGCAAGTTTGCAGACGACACCAAGTTGGGACTCGGGGCCGATCTCCTTGAGGATAGGAAGGCTCTACACAGATATCTGGACAGGCTGGATCGATGGGCCGAGGCCAGCTGTATGAAGTTCAACGAGGCCGAGTGCCGGGTCCTGTGCTTTGGTCACGGCGACCCCGTGCAGCGCTATGGGGTTGAGGAAGAGTGGCTGGAAAGCTGCCCGGCAGAGAAAGACCTAGGGGTGCTGGTTGACAGCTGGCTGACTATGAGCCAGCAGTGTGCCCAGGTGGCCAGGAAGGCCAACGGCATCCTGGCCTGTATCAGAAATAGTGTGGCCGGCAGGAGCAGGGAGGTAATCGTTCCCCCGTATTCGGCACTGGCGAGGCCGCACCTCGAGTACTGCGTTCAGTTTTGGGCCCCTCGCTACGGGAAAGACGTTGAGTTGCTGGAACGTGTCCGGAGAAGGGCAACCGAGTTGGTGAGGGGCCTGGAGCCTAAGTCTGATGAGGAACGGCTGCGGGAGCTGGGGTGGTTTAGTCTGGAGAAAAGGAGGCTGAGGGGAAACCTTATTGCTCTCTACAACTACCTGAAAGGAGATTGTAGCGAGGTTGGTACTGGTCTCTTCTATCAAGTAACTAGAGATAGGACGAGAGAAAATGGCCTGAAGTTGCGCCAGGGGAGGTTTAGATGGGATATCAGAAAAAAATTCTTTACTGAGAGGGTTGTCAGGCATTGGAACAGGCTGCCCAGGGTAGTGATGGAGTCACCATCCCTGGAGGTGTTCAAAACACACGTAGATGTGGCATTTTGGGACATGATTTAGTGGGCGTGGTGGCGGTGGGTTGATAGTTGGACTTAATGATCTTAGAGGTCCTTTCCAAATTTCATTATTCGATTCAATGTGATTTGATTCTATTCTAGGGAGCAGAACAGAGATCTAGCAAGAAAGGAAAAAAAGGAAGGGAGGGAGAACAAAGGGAGAGAGACACAAAGACTGGAAGAAGGACAAAGGGATGGCAGAGGAAAAAAAATAGTGATAGGCTGCAGGACAGAGATGGAGGAGTTAAAAAAAGACACAGGGAGCATGACAGAATGAGAGTGAGAAAAAAGGGACAGAGCAGGACAGCACCGGAGGAAAAAACAACTGTGATAGGCTGTGAGAGAGATACGGAGGAAGAGAGAAAAGAGAAGGGACAGCTAGCTGGAGAGGAGGATACAGTTTGAAAGGATGGAAGAGGGAACGGAACAGAGAGAAATACGGGAAAGATAGCAAGAGGAAGCAGGGCAGAGGGCCAGCAATAGAAGAAAAAAGGGACAGGGATCTGGACAGATGGAGAAAAAAGCAGGAGGAACAGATACAACATGATACGATGGGACAGGAAGTAAGAGAGAGCGACAGATGAGAATAATGACAAGAGACAGAGAGAGACTGTGAGAAGCACAGCAGGTTGGAGAGAGAGAGAGAGAGAGAGAGATTAGGACCCCTGCACAGAGACAGAAGACATGAATAAAAAGAGTAGGGAGCACCACAAAGGGTCAGAGAAAGAGAAGAACAGGAAGGACAACGGGGACAGTGAGATACAGAATAAACCCCCCCACATGTTATACACATATTATCCAGTAATCAAGCCCATTTCAGAGTTACACAGTACCTCAGCCCCTTTAAGAAAAGTAACACATTGACCGAGCCCAATTCGGCAGCACACAGAACCCGAGCTCCTTTCGAAGTCGGCGCACCGCGCCCGAGCCCCTTTCGAAGTCGGCGCACCGCGCCCGAGCCCCTTTCGGCGCCGCACCGCGCCCGAGCCCCTTTCGGCGCCGCACCGCGCCCGAGCCCCTTTCGGCGCCGCACCGCGCCCGAGCCCCTTTCGGCGCCGCACCGCGCCCGAGCCCCTTTCGGCGCCGCACCGCGCCCGAGCCCCTTTCGGCGCCGCACCGCGCCCGAGCCCCTTTCGGCGCCGCACCGCGCCCGAGCCCCTTTCGGCGCCGCACCGCGCCCGAGCCCCTTTCGGCGCCGCACCGCGCCCGAGCCCCTTTCGGCGCCGCACCGCGCCCGAGCCCCTTTCGGCGCCGCACCGCGCCCGAGCCCCTTTCGGCGCCGCACCGCGCCCGAGCCCCTTTCGGCGCCGCACCGCGCCCGAGCCCCTTTCGGCGCCGCACCGCGCCCGAGCCCCTTTCGGCGCCGCACCGCGCCCGAGCCCCTTTCGGCGCCGCACCGCGCCCGAGCCCCTTTCGGCGCCGCACCGCGCCCGAGCCCCTTTCGGCGCCGCACCGCGCCCGAGCCCCTTTCGGCGCCGCACCGCGCCCGAGCCCCTTTCGGCGCCGCACCGCGCCCGAGCCCCTTTCGGCGCCGCACCGCGCCCGAGCCCCTTTCGGCGCCGCACCGCGCCCGAGCCCCTTTCGGCGCCGCACCGCGCCCGAGCCCCTTTCGGCGCCGCACCGCGCCCGAGCCCCTTTCGGCGCCGCACCGCGCCCGAGCCCCTTTCGGCGCCGCACCGCGCCCGAGCCCCTTTCGGCGCCGCACCGCGCCCGAGCCCCTTTCGGCGCCGCACCGCGCCCGAGCCCCTTTCGGCGCCGCACCGCGCCCGAGCCCAGTTCACAGTTACATAGCTACGGAGCCAATTTCTAAGTTGGGCAATTACTAGAGCCAGGAACGCATCCCCTTTCTATTAACCCAGCAGCAGCTACATTTACCTCGAGGTATCTACAACTTTCCCTTGGATGCCCAATTCTAACAGACACTCTCACTTACTTCAACAGCTAAGTTTACCCATGGGCACTAAACGCGCATGCTTCGCTCTACACTTGCCTTGGTGATTGCCATTACTACTGTGATTCTCACAAGGAGACCTAATTACCTGTCTTTTTTTCATTTTCTTTTTTTTTTTGCTTCATTTGGTCTATTACTGATTCCACATACGTTCAGCTAGGTCAGTAGTTACAGTCCAATTCTACAATGTACTTTTTCTACAATATATAGAAAAGACTTATGGCCTCACTGGTCAAATTTTTGACACTATTAGTTTTATTCCTCTTTTAACCATTATTTTTACAAATACATTTTAACTCCAAAAATTTAGCATTACCTTCAGAAGAAACGCCACTATTAGTCCCTGCAATTCTCTACGGAGCGGTCTTTTCCACATTCCTCGCTCCCGTTACATCCGTCGCTGCACATCCAGAAGTTTTACTCCCTGAGGTGACATTACCTGCACGATCCCCGTTCCCGGGCAGAAAACGAGTGAGCTCCGCTCATCTTGACAGACTGTCCACTTCCACACCTCGGCACAAAAACAAAACCTGAAAAGTATCATTACATCACAAACTACAAAGAGCACCCAAATATTTTACAAACCCACCACAGAAAAATACAGTTACACTCACGCACTTCACAACCCTGGCCTGCTCCATGCTGGCCATCTAGTCCAACTCCCCCCACCCTTCGCCCGCAAAATCCTCAACTGTCTTCCAAAGACCATCCACCAAACAACGTATTTCCCTGCGCTGACTGGCAATTACCACGTTCCAGGGCAGCGCTCCATGGGAATGCTGTTCCCGGGAGCCTTGAAAAAAGTCACCCTGCCTGTGAAAACCCAGGCCTGAGCCAGACCCCAGTCCAAACACTGGCAATCAACATTGCCTCATGGAGCAGCTGGGACCGGGGCAGGGGGTGGGGGGAAACAGGGCAGGGGAGGACACACCAAAAACCAACCCATATCCCAGCTGGGTTTTTTTATTCTAAATTGTTGGTTTGTTTTGTTTTTTTTTTTCTAATTCCCTGAGAAACATCTCAACTCTACATCCAACCTGAAAGGGAAAAACCAAAAAGGCTAAACCACATAACCTACAAGGTTAGACACATTCACAACACACCACTCATTCAGATCACATGCATGCCAGCCCTCACTCTCAACTCATCCATCCTACCATCCACAGGCCTCGAGAGGCCGTCGCCCCGTGCCTGTGGCACTGGGGCCTCAAAAATCACCCTGCCTGCAAAAACCCTGGCCCCAGCCCAACCTCCTTCCAACCTCCCCACAAACTGCCCTTCTGTTACACCAATGTTTCAACACGCACCATCATCTCCACCATCCGTGCATTTTCAACCCGATACTTAGCTTTCACGGTGCCACATGGCACAGTCCAACCTCCGTAGCAGCCGTGTCACCTAAACGCAAGGTTCCTTCAAGCACCTCGTGCCCTGTCATCACCTGCAAATACAACACACAAAGCTTTTCAATAGACACTTCATCCTTGAGAGAGAAGTCCTCCACCGCTTCCCACCTATTCCCAAAATAACACATCCTCATAGTCAGTGTCCTCCGTGGCACTTGAAAAAACAGAGCATCGCAAACACAGAGCTGTCCCAAAGTTACTGATCGCTCCAAGACCCATCACGCTGCTACTCAGACCTCAAGGCCTTGACCATTTCTACAGACTTGCCACAAAGCATCCGCATAAACAATATGAACACCGTTGCCCAGTTACTGCCTTACTCTATGCTAGCTCACAGTCCAATTGCGATCCCCTCAACTCCTTGCATGCAAAGAACCCAAAGTCATTAAACCTTCTGTGCTGTCTCTACAATGCCATACAACACACACAGACAAACATAGACCCATGTAATTCACATGCAAATATAATGCCATACAAGACAGTACTCTTATCTCGGTCAAGACAAAACAACTCAGAGCACTGCCATACCACACAAAACAGAACAGGGCCAATGCAAGAGACTCTCAGATGACAGTCAATACAAGTACAGACCAAAACAATACAAAACCAATACAGAACCATAGAAGGCAAGGCAGTCTCTGGTGGCAGTCGATACAAGGGCAGAGCACTGCACTACAAAACACAATGCAGGGCCATGCAACGCGAGAGAGTCTCACATGACAGTCAATACAAACACAGAACAAAACAACACAAGACAAAGGCAAATACAGACCAATACAATGCAAGAAAACTGCAAAACACAGCAAAGCAAAGCAGTCTCATAGAGCCACCGGCCGCATCTTCCTTCCGAC
Organism: Haliaeetus albicilla; assembly: GCF_947461875.1. Lineage (NCBI taxonomy): Eukaryota > Metazoa > Chordata > Aves > Accipitriformes > Accipitridae > Haliaeetus > Haliaeetus albicilla. Next base: position 8,931 of record NC_091486.1, read on the forward strand.
TCCACTCACGGACCCACCTCCTTACAGTGCCCTGCTGCCTTCCCTCGTCGCTCTGTGGCACGCATCTTGTCCCTCTGCATCTGAAAAAAAACCAAAACCAAACATATTGAACGAGTCACCTGGATGCAGAGCAAGAGCTTCACAACTCCAGAGGTCTTGATTCCATCTACAAAGACCATCTGGAGTCCAGCTACAGCCTGCCATGTAAAAAAATAACAAACAAACAAAAAAAACCCCCACCAACAAAAAAAAAAAACCAAAACAGGGCCAAAATTTAAGCCCATCATGTGCAAGACCTAACACCTTAGAGAGTCAAATCCTCTTCACCGCCCCTCAACAGCCCCTGCCGCACAGCTCCAATCGTCTCTGTGAAACACTATCGGCACTGCTGTTCGCGCAGCCCGCCGATGGCTAGTCGAGCCGAGATGACTGTACAACCCTTGCCTAAACAGTCTAGGTGCATCAACATTTGACCCGTAGACTCTTATCGCTCTTCCACCTACCCCTGAATCTACATCCCCGGGCAGAGCAGCTCCAAGCCAAACACACCCGTGCGCAGAACGTCACCATGTGGAACGCTACCAACGAGGTGATTCAAAGAGAGAGAAAACTCTCGGCAAGAAGAATGACGCCCGGACAGGAGGCGTCGTTGGGCAAGACGACCTATGGAGCCGGAACCATGAGGCCAGGAGGCTCTATGGCAGAGCCTCCAGAGAAGAGGAGTTGAACAGAATGGCCCGTTACAAGACGGCACTGTCAAAACCCAGACGACAGATGCACCAGAAGCCTGGCGTTGAGACCTAAGGATGTCAGGATGCGGGGAAGAAGTCCAAGTCCGAGAAAACGGACGGCTAGAGAGCAGAGCTGCCAATGCAGCCCAGAAGAACGCTGCCAAAAGAGGACCGACCAGAACCCGCCGAGACCGATCCATGCTTTAGAGCTCCGAGTGCAAGAAAAGAAGCACCCGATTGGCACCGGGCCGATAAGTACGGGCATTCGAGACGCTAGGGACAGCACCCGAAGCACATGCCATGCTCCTCCAGCGCAAAGTGTAACGAGGACATCGAGACCCGAGGAAGGTCTAAGAGCACAAGACAGACTACACAAACTACATGCCACCGAGGACACGGGCTGGAACTGCCCTGCCTGGCACACACTGGTCTTGTGCTGAAAAGCAACTCGCTCCTTTCACCTGCGCAAAGGCGACTGCTTTAGGACAGCCCTCTCTCCTGCGCTAACTTTAAAACCCCTCCCGGCAATTCCCAGCTGTGTCCCTTCCTCCCAGACTACCCCGAGCCCGGGTCCCTCAACTTAGCTTTCAGAGGGCCCAGGGTCCGAATCCATCCTCCACAAAACCACACGGGCTAACTGGGATGTTCCTCAAGGGGACACAGTGCTCTTCAACATCTGCAATGAAAAAAAAACAAACAAAAAAAAACAAATCAGAAGAGGGAGTAAGCATCCTGCTGGCCAACGCCAACTACTTCCCCAACTCCCCCCTCCTCACAAGTGCCACCGCGTTCGCTTCCCCGCTCATTCCAGAGTCAGACCCTGCAGCCGTCGTCACTCGTGGTACCTAAGGTACCAAGAGACACCGAGTTAGCGTGGCGCTCGTGAGAAGTCATCGGCCCCACGCTCCTCCTCACTAATCCACAGCTCACCTCAAACGCTCACCCAATTCAAAGATAGCCCACACAGCGCCTCCAGAACGGAAGGTAAATGCTTAACCAAGCAGCCCCATAATACTTCGCTATTCAACACCGACCCGGCCGACGACCGCCTCACCTTCTCGGACCCCTCACCGGCATGCAGCTTTGCAGGAGACCTTAGAGCAGACTTCACGGTACGTAAAGGGTGCCTATAAGAAACCTGCAGAGGGACTTTTTACAAGGGTGTACAGCAATAGGACAAGGCTTCAGTCCTAAGGAGGGTACATTTAGTTTAGGTATTAGGAAGACGTTTCTCACTAGGGGTGGCGAGGCACTGGAACGCGTTGCCCAGAGAACCTGCGGATGCTCCCTCCCTGGAAGCATTCAAGGCCAGGTCAGATGGGGCTTTGAGCAACCTGGTCTCGCGGAAGGCGTCCCTACCCATTGCGGGGGGGTTGGAACTAGAGGATCTTTATGGTGCCTTCCAACCCAAACCATTCTACGATTCTATGACATCCAAATCCAACTGCAAAACTCAGCTGAGAAGGGCTGGTGAACCCTCCTCCCTTTCCCCAGCAGTCCCAAAACTTTAGAAACCCCTTTTCTTCTCCTCAACTGTCAGGAAAGGAACCCCACTGCTTCCTGACACCTCCTGCCCTCCATTCGCACCCCTGAACCCCCTTCAGTGGCTATTCCTCAGGAGCCGCTCTTCTGAGCCACATCCCAAATTCGGGGGGCACCTCCTAACCTACAATTTCACAGAGACCCTGAGCTCTGCTACATGCCCACAAAATAAAGTCAAGTCCCAAGGCTTGTAATCTACGAGGGGCCTGCCACGAGCTGCAAAGATTCTAGGGACACCATGGCATTCTGTGGGCAATGAGGAAAGGCGACGAGGCATCCCAGAGCCTGAAAGGCATTGTGCCTCACGGCCCTTCTGCTTTCTTCAGAAAAACTAAATCTCCATATACAAATACATACAAGACGCTCACCCTAACCCCCGCTAAACAATGTCACCATCGGTCCCGTTAAGAGAGATATCAGCAACTTACACAGCATACAGCAGAACTGGTGAAAAAAACCAAGGCTCCTTTTTCAATAAAGTTGGGAATTCCAGGAAAACACAATGCATGAAGAATTAAAACAAACAAACAAACAAACAATGCATACTACTAAACCATCTTTCCACCCCCGAACACTCAAAACAAAATTACTGACCTGAAAAAAAAGAAAGGGAAAAAATAAAAAGCTGAATACAAGTGTTACTTTCTACCACACATGCTGCTGAACCTTGACTGGTCCTGAAGCTCTTACCTCAGGCAGACACCTCTTCCCAAAGGGCTGAGCCAGCTCAAAAGCTGCAAAGGACTCAAGCAAGAGCTGAGCACCAACACCAGAGAAACCCAGGAGCACAAGGAGCTCCCTCAGCAGAGGCTGTGGCTCAAATAGCCCCAGCCTCCGCCCACCACCCTTAGCACAATCACCTGGGAAAGGGGAAGGGCAAACCACCAGAAGTTATAAAGTCAGCTGGAGGAGCAGCAGCACTGTTCCCACCTGCCTTAAATTTACAGCAAATGAGACCCTGAACAGAGAAAGCAACACTTACTGGCAAAGACAATACCTGCTCCTGTACTACAGCTACAACTATTGCATCAGCAATGTCACCAGGTAAGGAGTTCAACTTAATTTTTCTGAGGCATAGACAGAAAAAGATACGTGTGTCTCTAAACTAGGTAGGAAATTAGCTCGTTAAATGCAATAACAATGTATTTATTAAAATCACATCAGTCACCGGCAAGGCCAGCAGACGCAATGGTAAGTTGGCGGCTAAGCGCTAGATTGAGGCGGACCGGGAGGTTCCCGAGGCCCAGGAGCCCCGGGGAAGAGCAGAGGGACCGCGCAGAGCTGGCAGCTCTCGTGAGAGAGGCTGACGCGGCTTGGGCATTGCCAGGGGCAACCGCGGAAGATTTAAAGGGCCCTGAGGAGCGCCAGCAACCGGGAGCGTGGCAAGCAGGGCGTGTCGTGTCAGAAAGGGCATGGCGTGGCAGTTCGTGCGGGCAGGGCACAGCCCCCGCCCCCTCTTCCCAGCTCGAGAAGGCTACTGAATCGGTGGGCATCGGCCTCAGAAGGAGACGCCGGTATGGCTGCCACTCAGCTGAAAGCCATTGCTAGGAGAAACGTAGAAAGAGAAATTAAAATGCAACTGCGTACAAGAAACATGGGAAAGCAGTAAAAAATAGGGAGCCACGGAGGGAAACTTAGAAAAAAAAAAAATTATAGATGAAGCAGTACAGGACAGAGTTGGCAGAAGAGTAACAAGTTTTTGGGAGCCAGGCGGGCAGGTGGGCCGGTGGAGAGAGAGACGGAAGGAGGGACAGGCAGGGAGGCGAACAGAGATCTGGGGAAGGGTGGCAGAGATGGAGCGGGATGCACGCGACAGAATGCGCGACTCTCCGCAGCTCCTGGCGCCGGCGGCAGACCTTCACCGCCCCGATGCTTTTCTCTCTGCCTCGGCGGCAGGCGCCTCGACGCTCCTTTCCCGCGAGGCTTCCCGGTGGCTCGTGCGCGCAGCCGACGGAGGCGCCGAGCTCCCGGCGCCGCGCGCTACTGGCGCGCTCTGTCGGGGATGGCTCGGAGGGATCCTTCCTTGCCGCGGGGGCTGGCTGTTCCTTGCTGGACGTGGCTGCCTGCGGGACCCCCTTGGATTCCCTCCTCGGACGGTTCACCTTCGTCAGCTCCCTCGGGTGGGCGTGCCTGGGCAGACCCTTCCCCAGCTCAAGGGAGGGATTCCAAAATAGGAACGGTGAGCTGGACGGAGGGGGACATAGAAATAAAACTTAAAAAGCAATAGGGTACAAGACAGATAGGAAAACATGAAGAAATAAAGGCAGGGAGATGGACTGGGGGATACATAGAAACAAACGAGAAAGCAGCAGGGTACGGGAAACAGGAAACAATTTGCAACCAGGGACAGGGAGGAAGACAGAGGGAGAAATAGGGAAAAAAAATTCAAAAAGCGACGGGGTACGATTCACATGGACGCAAATTAAAAAATAAGGCCGGGGAGCTGGAGAGAGACGTACCTATAAAGAAACTTTTAAAGCCGACAGGGTAAAGGAAAGAGTGAGAAGAAATAAAGAAGAGGAAGAGGGAGCCAGATAGAGGAAGGCATAGGTAGAAATTTTGGCAAGAAATAAGGTAAAGAGCAGAGGGAATTTCCTGGTTTTGGCTAGAATAGAGATCATTTTCTTCCTAGTAGCCGGTACAGTGCTGTAGTTTGCATTTAACGTGACACTAATGTTGATAAAAGACTGATGATTTAGTTGTCACTAGGCAGTGTTCATACTAAGTCAAGGATGTTTCAGCTTCTCCTACTGCCCTGGCAGTGGAGGCTGGGAGTGCAGACAGCTGAGCCAAACGAGCCAAAGGGGTATTCCATACCATATGATGTCCCAGCCAGTATATCAACTGGGGAAGTTGACCCCTAACCCCAGGCCCTGACCCCTGGCCCTGAGCCATGAGACTGTGATCCCTGACACCGTGACCTTTGAGGCTGCGAACCCATGCTGTGACCTTTGACCCAATGGCCCTTTTCACCTGGTGACCCTTTGACCCCCGGTGGGTGACCTTTGACCCTGACAGTTGACCTTTTGACCTTCTGATGTGGTAACCTTTGAACTTTTGACCCCAAAGACCTTTGCCCCCTACCCTGGTGCCCTTTGACCCCTGCCAGGTGATCTTTGACCCAAGGACCTTTGACCCCGGACCCCGTGACCTTTGACCTTGAGTTCGGTGACCTTTGACCCGGACCCTGTGATCTTTGGACCCCGGACCCCGTGACCTTTGACTCTGACCCCCGTGACCTTTGACCCCGGACCCCGTGACCTTTGACTCTGACCCCCGTGGCCTTTGACCCCGACCCCGTGACCTTTGACCTTTGGTCTGTGACCTTTGACCCCGGCCCGTGACCCTTGCCCTTTGGTCCCTGACCTTTGACCCCGACCCCGTGAGCTTTGACCTTTGATCCGTGACCTCTGACCCCGTGACCTCTGACCCTGATCACGTGACCTTTGACCCTCCCCAGTGACATTTCACCCCGACCCCGTGAGCTTTGACCTTTAACCCCCCGCCCCGTGACCTGTGGCCCCCTGGCCCCGTGACCTTTGATCCTCCCCTAGTGACATTTCACCAGTGACCCCTGACCCCGTGAGCTTTGATCCTGACTTGGTGATCTGTGACCTTTAAGCTTGACCCTTGAACCTTTGAGCTTTTACCCCGACCCCGGTGACCTTTGACCGTAACCCCATGGGCTCTGATCTTTGACCCAGTGACCTTTGATATTTGACCCCTGTCCCCGGTGACATTTGACCCCAGACCTCTGTGACCCCTGACCCCATAAGCTTGGACCCTGACTTGGTGACCCTTGACCCCCACCTGTGACCTTTGAGCTTGACCCTTTGAGCTTTGTGCTTTTGCCCCCTGACCCTGTGAGCTTTGACCCTAGTGACTTTGGACCCCTGACACCATGAGCTTTGACCTAGTGAGCTTTGACCCCTGACCCCAGTGAGTTTTGACCCCTGGGCTTGGTGACCTATGGCCTCTGAGCCCCACGACCTTTGACCTCCGAGCCCTTGCCTTTGACAGAGTTAAGCACAGCAGTACTGCACATTTTGAAGTTAAAGCACTGCCCTACTGCAACCTTGCCATGGAAAATGGTTTCTGCCCTGGGAGTAAATTGTTTAACTTCATCTTATAGCTCTTTACTCCCAGAGACTGAGCCAGCGGCTAGTGCGGTTTTCTTTTAAATTTAAGTTTTACAACACATTTTTACAATCGCAACTTCAAAAGATGCGCTAGGAAATGACGTCTGCTGTGATATTAAATTTTTTTAATTGAAAACTTTTTTACTTACACTCAGCAGCAGTGCCATATTCTATTACTTTTTTTTTAATATTTTATGTAATTTCAACGTTTTACAGAGCTTTTTCCACGATATCAGTCTTGTCCACATTCCTCACTGCCCTTATGTCCGTCGCTACCCGTCCAGAAGTTTTACTGCCCGAGGTGACGTTACCTCCACCATCCCTGTTCCCAAGCAAAAAACAAGTGAGCTCCACTCCTCTTCACACACTGTCCACTTCCACACTTAGACATAAAAATTATAAATAGCATTAGATCACCTCAATATTTTACAAACACACCATGGAATAATAAAGTTACACTCACCCACTTTACAACCCTGGCCTACTCCATGCTGGCCATCTAGTCCAGCTCCCCCCACCCTTCGCCCGCAAAATCCTCAACTGTCTTCCAAAGACCATCCACCAAACAACATATTTCCCTGTGCTGACTGGCAATTACCACGTTCCAGGGCAGCGCTCCATGGGAACACCGTTCCCAGGACCCTTGAAAAAAATCACCCTGCCTGTGAAAACCCGGGCCCGAGCCGGACCCCAGTCCAAACACTGGCAATCAACATTGCCTTGTGGAGCAGCTGGGACCGGGGGGTGGGGGGGAACAGGGCAGGGGAGGACACACCAAAAACCAACCCATATCCCAGCTGGGTTTTTTTATTCTAAGTTGTTGTTTTGGTTTTTTTTTCTAATTCCCTGAGAAACATCTCAACTCTACATCCAACCTGAAAGGAAAAAAACAAAAAGGCTAAACCACATAACCCTACAAGGTTAGACACATTCACAACACACCACTCATTCAGATCACATGCACGCCAGCCCTCACTCTCAACTCATCCATCCTACCACCCACAGGCCTCGAGAGGCCGTCACCCCGTGACTGTGGCACTGGGGGCCTCAAAAATCGCCTTGCCTGCAAAAACCCTGGCCCTAGCCCAACCTCCTTCCAACCTCCCCACAAACTGCCCTTCTGTTACACCAATGTTTCAACATGCACCATCATCTCCACCATCCGTGCATTTTCAACCCGATACTTAGCTTTCACGGTGCCACATGGCACAGTCCAACCTCCGTAGCAGCCGTGTCACCTAAACGCAAGGTTCCTTCAAGCACCTCGTGCCCTGTCATCACCTGCAAAAACAACACACAAAGCTTTTCAATAGACACTTCATCCTTGAGAGAGAAGTCCTCCACCGCTTCCCACCTATTCCCAAAATAACACATCCTCCCAGTCAGTGTCCTCCATGGCACTTGAAAAAACAGAGCATCGCAAACACAGAGCTGTCCCAAAGTTACCGATCGCTCCAAGACCCATCACGCTGCTACTCAGACCTCAAGGCCTTGACCATTTCTACAGACTTGCCACAAAGCATCCGCATAAACAATATGAACACCGTTGCCCAGTTACTGCCTTACTCTATGCTAGCTCACAGTCCAATTGCGATCCCCTCAGCTCCTTGCATGCAAAGAACCCAAAGTCATTAAACCTTCTGTGCTGTCTCTACAATGCCATGCAACACACACAGACAAACATAGACCCATGTAATTCACATGCAAATATAATGCCATACAAGACAGTACTCTTATCTCGGTCAAGACAAAACAACTCGGAGCACTGCCATACCACACAAAACAGAACAGGGCCAATGCAAGAGACTCTCAGATGACAGTCAATACAAGTACAGACCAAAACAATACAAAACCAATACAGAACCATAGAAGGCAAGGCAGTCTCTGGTGGCAATCGATACAAGGGCATAGCACTGCACTACAAAACACAATGCAGGGCCATGCAACGCGAGACAGTCTCACATGACAGTCAGTACAAATACAGAACAAAACAACACAACACAAAGGCAAATACAGACCAATACAATGCAAGAAAACTGCAAAACACAGCAAAGCAAAGCAGTCTCATAGAGCCACCGGCCGCATCTTCCTTCCGACTCCACTCACGGACCCACCTCCTTACAGTGCCCTGCTGCCTTCCCTCGTCGCTCTGTGGCACGCATCTTGTCCCTCTGCATCTGGAAAAAAAACCAAAACCAAACATATTGAACGAGTCACCTGGATGCAGAGCAAGAGCTTCACAACTCCAGAGGTCTTGATTCCATCTACAAAGACCATCTGGAGTCCAGCTACAGCCTGCCATTTAAAAAAAAAGAAAAAGAAAAAAAAACCCACAAAAAAAACCCAAAAAAAACCCACCACCAAAAAAAAAACAAACCAGGGCCAAAATTTAAGCCCATCATGTGCAAGACCTAACACCTTAGAGAGTCAAATCCTCTTCACCGCCCCTCAACAGCCCCTGCCGCACAGCTCCAATCGTCTCCATGAAACACTATCGGCACTGCTGTTCGCGCAGCCCACCGATGGCTAGTCGAGCCGAGATGACTGTACAACCCTTGCCTAAACAGTCTAGGCACATCAACGTTTGACCCGTAGACTCTTATCGCTCTTCCACCTACCCCTGACTCTACATCCCCGGGCAGAGCAGCTCCAAGCCAAACACACCCGTGCGCAGAACGTCACCATGTGGAACGCTACCAACGAGGTGATTCAAAGAGAGAGAAAACTCTCGGCAAGAAGAATGACGCCCGGACAGGAGGCGTCGTTGGGCAAGACGACCTACGGAGCCACAACCATGAGGCCAGGAGGCTCTACGGCAGAGCCTCCAGAGAAGAGGAGTCGAACAGAATGGCCCGTTACAAGATGGCACTGTCAAAACCCAGACGACAGATGCACTAGAAGCCTGGCGTTGAGACCTAAGGATGTCAGGATGCGGGGAAGAAGTCCAAGTCCGAGAAAACGGACGGCTAGAGAGCAGAGCTGCCAATGCAGCCCAGAAGAACGCCGCCAAAAGAGGACCAACCGGAACCCGCCGAGACCGATCCATGCTTTAGAGCTCCGAGCGCAAGAAAAGAAGCGCCCGATTGGCACCGGGCCGATGAGTAAGAGCATTCGAGACCCTAGGGACGGCGCCTAAAGCGCATGCCACGCTCCCCCGGCGCAAAGCGCAACGAGGACGTCGAGACCCGAGGAAGGTCTAAGCGCACAAGACAGACTACACAAACTACACGCCACCGCGGACACGGGCTGGAACTGCCCTGCCCGGCACACGCTGGTCTCGGGCTGAAAAGCAACTCGCTCCTTTCACCTGCGCAAAGGCGACTGCTTTGGGGCAGCCCTCTCTCCTGCGCTAACTTTAAAACCCCTCCCGGCAATTCCCAGCTGTGTCCCTTCCTCCCAGCCTCTCCCCAGCCCGGGTCCCTCAACTTAGCTTGCGGAGGGCCCAGGGTCCGAACCCACCCTCCACAAAACCACACGGGCTAACTGGGATGTTCCTCAAGGGGACACAGTGCTCTTCAACATCTGCAATGAAAAAAACAAACAAACAAACAAACAAACAAAAACCAAATCCGAAAAGGCAGTAAGCATCCCACTGGCCAACGCCAACTACTTCCCCAACTCCCCCCTCCTCACAAGTGCCACCGCGTTCGCTTCCCCGCTCATTCCAGAGTCAGACCCTGCAGCCGTCGTCACTCGTGGTACCTAAGGTACCAAGAGACACCGAGTTAGCGTGGCGCTCGTGAGAAGTCATCGGCCCCACGCTCCTCCTCACTAATCCACAGCTCACCTCAAACGTTCACCCAATTCAAAGATAGCCCACACAGCGCCTCCAAAACGGAAGGTAAATGCTTAACCGAGCAGCCCCATAATACTTCGCTATTCAACACCGACCCGGCCGACGACCGCCTCACCTTCTCGGACCGCTCACCGGCATGCAGCTTTGCAGGAGACCTTAGAGCAGACTTCACGGTACGTAAAGGGTGCCTATAAGAAACCTGCAGAGGGACTTTTTACAAGGGTGTGCAGCAATAGGACAAGGCGGTAACGACTTCAGTCCTAAGGAGGGTACATTTAGTTTAGGTATTAGGAAGACGTTTCTCACTAGGGGTGGCGAGGCACTGGAACGGGTTGCCCAGAGAACCTGCGGATGCTCCCTCCCTGGAAGCATTCAAGGCCAGGTCAGATGGGGCTTTGAGCAACCTGGTCTCGCGGAAGGCGTCCCTACCCATTGCGGGGGTGGGGTAGGAACTAGAGGATCTTTATGGTCCCTTCCAACCCAAACCACTCTACGATGCTATGACATCCAAATCCAACTGCAAAACTCAGCTGAGAAGGGCTGGTGAACCCTCCTCCCTTTCCCCAGCAGTCCCAAAACTTTAGAAACCCCTTTTCTTCTCCTCAACTGTCAGGAAAGGAACCCCACTGCTTCCTGACGCCTCCTGCCCTCCATTCGCGCCCCTGAACCCCCTTCAGTGGCTACTCCTCAGGAGCCGCTCTTCCGAGCCACATCCCAAATTCTGGAGGCACCTCCTAACCTACAGTTTCACAGAGACCCTGAGCTCTGCTACATGCCCACAAAATAAAGTCAAGTCCCAAGGCTTGTAATCTACGAGGGGCCTGCCACGAGCTGCAAAGATTCTAGGGACAACGGGGCATTCTGTGGGCAATGAGGAAAGGCGACGAGGCATCCCAGACCCTGAAAGGCACTGTGGCTCACGGCCCTTCTGCTTTCTTCAGAAATACTAAATCTCCATATACAAATACATACAAGACGCTCACCCTAACCCCTGCTAAACAATGTCACCATCGGTCCCGTTAAGAGAGATATCAGCAACTTACACAGCATACAGCAGAACTGGTGGAAAAAAACAAGGTTCCTTTTTCAATAAAGTTGGGAATTCCAGGAAAACACAATGCATGAAGACTTTAAAAAAAAAAAAAAACTAAACAATGCATACTACTAAACCATCTTTCTACCCCCAAACACTCAAAACAAAATTACTGACCTGAAAAAAAAAAAAGGAAAACAAACAACAAAAAAAAGCTGCATACAAGTGCTACTTTCTACCACACAGGCTGCTGAACCTTGACTGGTCCTGAAGCTCTTACCTCAGGCAGACACCTCTTCCCAAAGGGCTGAGCCAGCTCAAAAGCTGCAAAGGACTCAAGCAAGAGCTGAGCACCAACACCAGAGAAACCCAGGAGCACAAGGAGCTCCCTCAGCAGAGGCTGTGGCTCAAATACCCCGAGGCTCCGCCCACCACCCTTAGCACAATCCCCTGGGAAAGGGGAAGGGCAAACCACCAGCAGTTATAAAGTCAGCTGGAGGAGCAGCAGCACTGCTCTCACCTGCCTTAAATTTACAGCAAATGAGACCCTGAACAGAGAAAGTAACCCCCCCCAGGAAATGACACTACTTGCTCCTGTACTACAGCTACAACTATTGCATCGGCAATGTGACCAGGTAACGAATTAAACTTAATTTTTCTGGCGTGTAGATAGAAAACGATAGATGTCTTTCTAAACTAGGTAAGAAACTAGCTCATTAAATGCAATAACAATGTAGTTATTAAAATCACATCAGTCACCGGCGAGGTCAGCAGACGCAACGGTAAGTTGGCGGCTAAGCGCTAGATTGAGGTGGACCGGGAGGTTCCCGAGGCCCGGGAGCCCCGGGGAAGAGCAGAGGGACAGCGCAGAGCCGGCAGCTCTCGTGAGAGAGGCTGACGCGGCTTGGGCATTGCCAGGGGCAACCGCGGAAGATTTAAAGGGCCCTGAGGAGCGCCAGCAACCGGGAGCGTGGCAAGCAGGGCGTGTCGTGTCAGAAAGGGCATGGCGTGGCAGTTCGTGCGGGTAGGGCGCAGCCCCCGCCCCCCCTTCCCAGCTCGAGAAGGCTACTGAAGCGGTGGGCATCGGCCTCAGAAGGAGACGCCGGTATGGCTGCCGCCCAGCTGAAAGCCATTGCTAGGAAAAACGGAGAAAGAGAAATTAAAATGCAACTGGGTACAAGAAACGTGGGAAAGCAGTAAAAAATAGGGAGCCACAGAGAGGGAATCGTAGGAAAAAAAAAAAAAATTATAGATGAAGCGCTACGGGGCAGAGTTGGCAGAAGAGCAACAAGTTTTTGGGAGCCAGGCGGGCAGGTGGGCCGGTGGAGAGAGAGACGGAAGGAGGGACAGGCAGGGAGGCGAACAGAGATCTGGGGAAGGGTGGCAGAGATGGAGCGGGATGCACGCGACAGAATGCGCGACTCTCCGCAGCTCCCGGCGCCGGCGGGAGACCTTCACCGCCCCGATGCTTTTCTCTCTGCCTCGGCGGCAGGCGCCTCGACGCTCCTCTCCCGCGAGGCTTCCCGGTGGCTCGTGCGCGCGGCCGGCGCGCTCTGTCTGGGACGGCTCGGAGGGATCCTTCCTTGCCGCGGGGGCTGGCTGTTCCTTGCTGGACGTGGCTGCCTGCGGGACCCCCTTGGATTCCCTCCTCGGACGGTTCACCTTCGTCAGCTCCCTCGGGTGGGCGTGCCTGGGCAGACCCTTCCCCAGCTCAAGGGAGGGATTCCAAAATAGGAACGGTGAGCTGGACGGAGGGGGACATAGAAATAAAACTTGAAAAGCAATAGGGTACAAGACAGATAGGAAAACATGAAGAAATAAAGGCAGGGAGATGGACTGGGGGATACACAGAAACAAACGAGAAAGCAGCGGGGTACGGGAAACAGGAAACAATTTGCAACCAGGGACAGGGAGGAAGACAGAGGGAGAAATAGGGGAAAAAAAATTCAAAAAGCGACGGGGTACGATTCACATGGACGCAAATTAAAAAATAAGGCCGGGGAGCTGGAGAGAGACGTACCTATAAAGAAACTTTTAAAACCGACAGGGTAAAGGGAAGAGTGAGAAGAAATAAAGAAAAGGAAGAGGGAGCCAGATAGAGGGAGGCATAGGTAGAAATTTTGGCAAGAAATGAGGTAAAGAGCAGAGGGAATTTCCTGGTTTTGGCTAGAACAGAGATAATTTTCTTCCTAGTAGCCGGTATAGCGCTGTAGTTTGCATTTAACATGACAATAATGTTGATAAAAGACTGATGATTTAGTTGTCACTAGGCAGTGTTCATACTAAGTCAAGGATGTTTCAGCTTCTCCTACTGCCCTGGCAGTGGAGGCTGGGAGTGCAGACAGCTGAGCCAAACGAGCCAAAGGGGTATTCCATACCATATGATGTCCCAGCCAGTATATCAACTGGGGAAGTTGACCTCTAACCGCTGGCCCTGAGCCATGAGACTGTGATCCCTGACACCGTGACCTTTGAGGCTGCGAACCCATGCTGTGACCTTTGACCCGATGGCCCTTTTCACCCGGTGACCCTTTGACCCCCGGCGGGTGACCTTTGACTTCTTGTCGGTGACCTTTGACCCTGACAGTTGACCTTTTGACCCTCTGGTGTGGTAACCTTTGAACTTTTGACCCCAAAGACCTTTGCCCCCTACCCTGGTGCCCTTTGACCCCTGCCAGGTGATCTTTGACCCAACTACCTTCGACCCCGCCCCCGTGCCCTTTGGCCCCGCCCCTGTGACCTTTGACCCCCGACCCCTTGGCCTTTGACCCCCGACCCCGTGACCTTTGACCCCGACCCCTTGACCTTTGACCTCTGGCCCGTGACCTTTGACCCCGACCCCTTGGCCTTTGACCTCTGGCCCGTGACCTTTGACCCCGACCCCTTGACCTTTGACCTCTGGTCCGTGACCTTTGACCCCGACCCCTTGACCTTTGACCCCCGACCCCTTGACCTTTGACCTCTGGCCCGTGACCTTTGACCCCGACCCCTTGACCTTTGACCTCTGGTCCGTGACCTTTGACCCCGACCCCTTGACCTTTGACCCCGACCCCTTGACCTTTGACCCCCGACCCCTTGACCTTTGACCTCTGGCCCGTGACCTTTGACCCCCGACCCCTTGACCTTTGACCCCCTGCCCGTGACCTTTGACCTCGACCCCTTGACCTTTGACCTTTGGTCCGTGACCTTTGACCCCGACCCCTTGACCTTTGACCTTTGGTCTGTGACCTTTGACCCCGACCCCCTGACCTTTGACCCCCGACCCCTTGACCTTTGACCTCTGGTCCGTGACCTTTGACCCCGACCCCTTGACCTTTGACCTCTGGTCCGTGACCTTTGACCCCCGACCCCTTGACCTTTGACCTCTGGCCCGTGACCTTTTACCCCCGACCCCTTGACCTTTGACCCCGACCCCTTGACCTTTGGCCCCCGACCCCTTGACCTTTGACCCCCGGCCCCTTGACCTTTGGCCCCCGACCCCGTGACCTTTGACCCCGACCCCGTGACCTTTGACCCGTTGACCTTTGGCCCGCGACCCCTTGACCTTTGACCGCTGATCCCCGACCTTTGACCCCCTGCCCCTGTGACCTTTGACCCCGTGGCCTTTGGCCTTTGACCCGTGCCCTTTGGCCCCCTGACCCGTGCCCTTTGGCCCTCCCCCGGTGACATTTCACCCCAGACCTCGGCCACCCCTGACCCCGTGAGCTTTGATCTTTAACCCCCGCCCCGTGACCTTTGGCCCCCTGACCCCGTGAGCTTTGATCCGGACTTGGTGATCTGTGACCTTTGAGCTCGACCCTTGAACCTTTGAGCTTTTACCCCAACCCCGGTGACCTTTGACCGTAACCCCATGGGCTCTGATCTTTGACCCTGTGACCTTTTACCCCTGACCCAGTGACCTTTCATATTTCACCCCTGCCCCCGGTGACATTTGACCCCAGACCCCTGTGACCCCTGACCCCACGAGCTTTGACCCTGACTTGGTGACCCTTGACCCCCACCCCTGACCTTTGAGCTTGACCCTCCAACCTTTGCGCTTTTGCCCCCCTGACCCCGGCGACCTTTGACCCCGTGAGCTTTGACCTTAGTGACTTTAGACCCCTGACCCCATGAGCTTTGACCCCTGGGCCTGGTGACCTATGGCCTCCGAGCCCCACGACCTTTGACCTCCGAGCCCTTGCCTTTGACAGAGTTAAGCACAGCACTACTGCACATTTTAAAGTTAAAGCACTGCCCTACGGCAACGTTGCCGTGGAAAATGGTTTCTGCCCTGGGAGTAAATTGTTTAACTTCAGCTTATAGCTCTTTACTCCCAGAGACTGAGCCAGCGGCTAGTGCGGTTTTCTTTTAAATTTAAGTTTTACAATACCAACTTCAAAGTTTTGTAATACATTTTTACAATCGCAACTTCAAAAGATGCACTAGGAAATGACGTCTGCTGTGATACTAAATTTTTTAAATTTTTTTAATTAAAAACTTCTTTACTTACACTCAGCAGCAGTGCCATATTCTATTACTTTTTTTTTTAATATTTTATGTAATTTCAACGTTTTACAGAGCTTTTTCCACCCTATCAGTCTTGTCCACATTCCTCACTGCCCTTATGTCCGTCGCTACCCGTCCAGAAGTTTTACTGCCCGAGGTGACGTTACCTCCACCATCCCTGTTCCCAAGCAAAAAACAAGTGAGCTCCACTCCTCTTCACACACTGTCCACTTCCACACTTAGACATAAAAATTATAAATAGCATTTGTGGTGGGTTGACCCTGGTTGGATGCCAGGTGCCCACCAAAGCCGCTCTATCACTCCCCCTCCTCAGCTGGACGGGGGGGAGAAAATATAACAAAAGGCTCGTGGGTCAAGATAAGGACAGTTTAATAAAGTGATAGCAAAGGTTGCGCGCGCGAAAGCAAAGAAAAAAAACAAATGATGTTATTCTCTACTTCCCATCAGCAGGCGATGTCTAGCCACTTCTCGGGAAGCAGGGCTTCAGTACGCGTAGTGGTTGCTCCGGAAGACAAAATGCCCCCCCTCTTCCGTCTCCCTTTACTTAGCTTTTATATCTGAGCTGACGTCATATGGTATGGAATATCTGTTTGGTTGGTTTAGGTCAGCTGTCCTGGTTATGTCCCCTCCCAAGATCTTGCCCTGCCCCAGCCTGCCATTGGGGGGGGGGGGCAAAAATGTTGGAGAGACAGCCTTGATGCTGTGCCAGCATTGCTCAGCTGTAGCCAAAACACTGGTGTGCTATCAACACCTTTCTAGCTACTGATGCAGAGCACAGTGCTATGAGGGCTGCCATGGGGAGTATTAACTCCATCTCAGCCAGACCCAATACAGCATTAGATCACCTCAATATTTTACAAACACACCATGGAATAATAAAGTTACACTCACCCGCTTTACAACCCTGGCCTACTCCATGCTGGCCATCTAGTCCAGCTCCCCCCACCCTTCGCCCGCAAAATCCTCAACTGTCTTCCAAAGACCATCCGCAGACCAACCTAATTCCCTGCGCTCGGTGGCGATTACCAGGTTCCAGGGGAGCGCTCCACGGGAGCTCTGTTCCTGGGAGCCTTGAAAAAAAATCGCCCTGCCTGCCAGAACCCCGGCCCAAGCCTGACCCCCATCCAAACATTGGCCGTGACCACTGTCCCACAGAGCAGCCGGGACCGGAGGGGGGGGGGGGGGGGGGGGGGGGGGGGGGGGGAAAAAAGCCACCCAGCGGGGTTTTTTTATTCTAATTGTATTTTATTTTTTCCTAATTGCCTAACAAACATCTCTACCTCCACCCTGCAAGAGACCACTAAAAAGCTAAACCACATAACCCTACAACGTTACGCACATTCACAACACACCACTCATTCAGATCACACGCACACTAGCCCTCGCTCTCAACTAACCCATCCCGCCGCCAAAGGGTGTCAAGGGGCCATCGCCCCTTACCCGCAGCACCCGGGGCCTCGAAAAGCACCCTGCCTGCAAAAACCCTGGCCCCAGCCCAACCTCCCCACAAACTGCCCTTCCATTACAGCAACGCTTCAACGCGCGCCATCTGCGCCATACATAGATTTTCAACCAGACACTGAGCTTTCATAGTGGCACTTGTCACAGTCCAACCTCCGTAGCAGCCACATCGCCTAAACGCAAGGTTCCTTCAAACGCCTCGTGCCCCGTGATCACCTGCAAAACCAACGCACAAAACTCTTGAATACAAACTTCACCCTCGGCATAAAAAAATCCTCCACAGCTCCACGCTCCTGCTTCGCACCTATTCCAGAAACAAAAACCTCAATGCCTTCACCATTTCTAGAAGCTTACCGCAAAGTGTCCACATAAACAAATATTAACACCCATGCCCACTCACTGCCTTACTATATTCTACCTCACAATCTACTTGCAATCCACTCCCCTACTGACACGCAATGACTCAAAAATCATTTAACCCTCAATGCTGACAAACTAGGCACATCGACGTTTCACCCGTAGATTCTTATCGCTGTTCCACCTACCCCTGACTCTACAGCCCCGGGCAGAGCAGCTCCAAGCCAAACACACCCGTGCACAAACACACACAACACGGAACACTACCAACAAGGCGACTCAAAGAGAGAGAAAACTCTCGGCAAGAAGAATGACGACCCCCGGACGGGAGGCGCCATCCGGCAAATTGACCTACAGCGCCCAAAACCACAAAGCGAGGAGGCTCTACGACAGCCCCAAAGAAGAAGAGGCAAAAGTAAGGGCCCGTTACAAGATCAAGCCCGTCAAAACCAAGATGATGGATGCGCCAGAAGCCTGGCGTCGAGACCTAAGGATGTCAGGATGCGGGGAAGAAGTCCCAGTCCGAGAAAACGGACGGCTAGAGAGCAGAGCTGCCAAAGCAGCCCGGAAGAGCGCCGCAAAAGAGGACCGACCGGAACCCGCCGAGACCGATCCACGCTTTAGAGCTCCGAGCGCAAGAAAAGGAGCACCCGACTGGCACAGTGCCGATGAGTAAGGGCATTCGAGACCCTAGGGACGGCGCCCAAAGCGCATGCCACGCTCCCTGAGTGCAAAGACTGATGATGGCATTGAGACCTGAGGAAGATCGAAGGCACACAAGACAGACTACGCAAACTACACACCACCACGGACACAGGCTGGAACTGCCCTGCCCGGCACACGCTGCTCTCGGGCTCAAAAGCAACCCGCTCCCTTCATCTGCCCAAACAGGACTGCTCCTGGACAGCCCTGCCCTCCTACTCTCACTTTAAAACACCTCCCCGCAATTCCCAGCTGTGTCCCTTCCTCCCAGCCTCCCCCCAGCCCGGGTCCCTCAACTTAGCTTTCAGAGGGCCCAGGGTCCGAATCCATCCTCCACAAAACCACACGGGCTAACTGGGATGTTCCTCAAGGGGACACAGTGCTCTTCAACATCTGCAATGAAAAAAACAAACAAACAAACAAAAAAAACCAAATCAGAAAAGGAGTAAGCATCCCGCTGGCCAACGCCAACTACTTCCCCAACTCTCCCCTCCTCACAAGTGCCACCGCGTTCGCTTCCCCACTCATTCCAGAGTCAGACCCTGCAGCCGTCATCACTCGTGGTACCTAAGGTACCAAGAGACACCAAGTTAGCGTGGCACTCATGAGAAGTCATCGGCCCCACGCTCCTCCTCACTAATCCACAGCTCACCTCAAACGCTCACCCAATTCAAAGATAGCCAGCGCCTCCAGAACGGAAGGTAAATGCTTAACCGAGCAGCCCCATAATACTTCGCTATTCAACACCGACCCGGCCGACGACCGCCTCACCTTCTCGGACCGCTCACCGGCATGCAGCTTTGCAGGAGACCTTAGAGCAGACTTCACGGTACGTAAAGGGTGCCTATAAGAAACCTGCAGAGGGACTTTTTACAAGGGTGTGCAGCAATAGGACAAGGCGGTAACGACTTCAGTCCTAAGGAGGGTACATTTAGTTTAGGTATTAGGAAGACGTTTCTCACTAGGGGTGGCGAGGCACTGGAACGCGTTGCCCAGAGAACCTGCGGATGCTCCCTCCCTGGAAGCATTCAAGGCCAGGTCAGATGGGGCTTTGAGCAACCTGGTCTCGCGGAAGGCGTCCCTACCCATTGCGGGGGGGTTGGAACTAGAGGATCTTTATGGTGCCTTCCAACCCAAACCATTCTACGATTCTATGACATCCAAATCCAACTGCAAAACTCAGCTGAGAAGGGCTGGTGAACCCTCCTCCCTTTCCCCAGCAGTCCCAAAACTTTAGAAACCCCTTTTCTTCTCCTCAACTGTCAGGAAAGGAACCCCACTGCTTCCTGACGCCTCCTGCCCTCCATTCGCGCCCCTGAACCCCCTTCAGTGGCTACTCCTCAGGAGCCGCTCTTCTGAGCCACATCCCAAATTCGGGGGGCACCTCCTAACCTACAGTTTCACAGAGACCCTGAGCTCTGCTACATGCCCACAAAATAAAGTCAAGTCCCAAGGCTTGTAATCTACGAGGGGCCTGCCACGAGCTGCAAAGATTCTAGGGACACCATGGCATTCTGTGGGCAATGAGGAAAGGCGACGAGGCATCCCAGAGCCTGAAAGGCACTGTGCCTCACGGCCCTTCTGCTTTCTTCAGAAATAGTAAATCTCCATATACAGATGCATACAAGACGCTCACCCTAACCCCTGCTAAACAATGTCACCATCGGTCCCGTTAAGAGAGATATCAGCAACTTACACAGCATACAGCAGAACTGGTGGAAAAAAACAAGGCTCCTTTTTCAATAAAGCTGGGAATTCCAGGAAAACATAATGCATGAAGAATTAAAACAAACAAACAATGCATACTATTAAACCAACTTTCGACCACTGAACACTCAAAACAAAATTACTGACCTGAAAAAAAAAAGGAAAAAAAAAAAAGCTGCATACAAGCGTTACTTTCTACCACACAGGCTGCTGAACCTTGACTGGTCCTGAAGCTCTTACCTCAGGCAGACACCTCTTCCCAAAGGACTCAAGCAAGAGCTGAGCACCAACACCAGAGAAACCCAGGAGCACAAGGAGCTCCCTCAGCAGAGGCTGTGGCTCAAATACCCCGAGGCTCCGCCCACCACCCTTAGCACAATCCCCTGGGAAAGGGGAAGGGCAAACCACCAGCAGTTATAAAGTCAGCTGGAGGAGCAGCAGCACTGCTCTCACCTGCCTTAAATTTACAGCAAACGAGACCCTGAACAGAGAAAGTAACCCCCCCAGGAAATGACACTACTTGCTCCTGTACTACAGCTACAACTATTGCATCAGCAATGTCACCAGGTAAGGAGTTCAACTTAATTTTTCTGAGGCGTAGACAGAAAAAGATACATGTGTCTCTAAACTAGGTAGGAAATTAGCTCTTAAATGCAATAACAATGTAGTTATTAAAATCACATCAGTCACTGGTGAAGCCAGCAGACACAATGGTAAGTTGGCGGCTAAGCACTAGATTGAGGCGGACCGGGAGGTTCCCGAGGCCCAGGAGCCCCGGGGAAGAGCAGAGGGACAGCGCAGAGCCGGCAGCTCTCGTGAGAGAGGCTGACGCGGCTTGGGCATTGCCAGGGGCAACCGTGGAAGATTTAAATGGCCCTGAGGAGCGCCAGCAACCGGGAGCGTGGCAAACTGGGCGTGGTGCGTCAGAAAGGTGTGCCGTGGTGCGGCAGTTTGTGCGGGTAGGGCGCAGCCCCCCCCCTTCCCAGCTCAAGAAGGCTACTGAAGCGGTGGGCATCGGCCTCAGAAGGAGACCCCGATATGGCTGCCACTCGGGTGAAAGCCATTGCTAGGAAAAACGTGGCGACACGGACAGAGCTCCCATGTAAACGTGCAGCTGTCCAGGTCTCTGGCCGCAGGGAGTGCCTGAGTCTATCGCTGATGCCAGAGGGCAGCGGGGACACCTCTTGTGCGAGATGTGACCAGGTAGATGATCTGCTCAGCCTGGTGGCAGAGCTGAAGGAGGAAGTGGAAAGGTTGAGGAGTATCAAGGAGTGTGAGAGGGAGATAGGTTGGTGGACCCACACCCTACCATCCCTGAGGCGGAGGCAGCAGATGGAGGCTCCGCGAGAAGCGGAGGTTCCCCTGCCCCCTTGCCACCGGGCAGGAGGGGACCTAAGAGATGGAGGGGAATGGATACAGGTCCCTGCTCGGGGAGGCAGGCGAGTCCCCTCCCGGTCTCCCTCACCTTCCCAGTTGCCCCTACGCAACAGGAATGGGGCTCTGGAACTTGAGGACCGGGTCAACGAAGATCAGGGTGTAGGTGAAGCCCTATGCAGGGAGGTGCCTAGGCTCAGTTGGGCAGCCCCATGCATTCTCACAGCCTCTGAAAAAAGAAAAAGGAGGGTAATTGTCGTAGGCGACTCCCTTCTGAGGGGGACAGAGGGCCCAATATGCAGTCCTGACCCATGCCACAGGGAAGTTTGCTGCCTCCCTGGGGCCCGGTTGAAAGACATTACCGGGGAACTCCCGGGTCTGGTTCGGACCTCTGATTATTACCCATTGCTAGTTGTGCAGGTTGGCAGCGATGAGACTGCAGGGAGAAATCCAAAGGCAATCAAAAGGGACTTCAGGGCACTGGGGCGATTAGCGGAAGGAGCACAGGTAGTGTTTTCCTTAATCCCTTAGTGGCAGGGGAATATACTGAAAGGAACAGGAAACCACACCTGGTGATGATGTGGCTCAGAGGCTGGTGCCATCGGTGGCATTTGGGGTTTTTTGATCACGGGGAGGTTTACACGGCACTGGGCTTGCTAGTGACGGATGGTATCCAGCTATCTCAAAGGGGTAAAAGAATCCTCGCTCGCGAGATGGCGGGGCTCATAGAGAGGGCTTTAAACTAGGTTTGAAGGGGGTAAGGGATAAGACTAGGTGCACCAGAGACGAGCCTGGGGGCAGCGTGCCGACGTTAGGGGTGGATTCGATAGGCCAGCTCGAATGCATCGATGCCAACACACGCAGCGTGGGCGATAAACAGGAGGAGCTGGAAGCCATCGTGCAGCAGGATAGATATGACTTAGCCGCCATCACGGAAACACGGTGGGATGACTCCCATGACCGGAGTGCTACGTCTTGGGCTTAGCGACCGTGAAATGATAGAATTCTCAATTCTTGGTGAGGCAAGGAAGGGGGTTAGCAAAACCACCGCTCTGGACTTCCGGAGGGCAAACTTTGGCCTCTTTGAGGCACTGGTTGAGAGAATCCCTTGGGAGATGGTCCTGAAGGGCAAAGGGGTCCAGGAGGGACGGACGTTCTTTAAGAAAGAAATCTTAACAGCTCAGGACCAGGCTATTCCCCCGTGCCGCAAGTCGAATCGCCGAGGAAAACGACGGGCCTGGCTGAACGGGGAGCTTTTTCTAGGAGTCAGGAAAAAAAGGAGAGTTTATCATCTCTGGAAGAAAGGGCGGGCAACTTGGGAGGAGTACAGGGATCTTGTTAGGTCATAGAGAAAGGAAATTAGAAAGACAAAAGCTCTGCTAGTACTAAATCTGTCCGCTGTCGTAAGAGACGACAAAAAATGTTTTTACAAATACGTTAATGGTAAAAAGAATCCCAAGGAGAATATCTATCCTGTAACGGATACGGAAGGGAACGTTGCCAGCAGAGATGAGGAAAAGGCTGAGGTACTTAATGCCTTCTTTGCCTCAGTCTTTACTAGGGAGACCAGTTATCCTCAGGGTACTCTGCCTCCTGAGCGGGAAGGTGAGGATGAAGAGCAGAATATACCACCCCCCCCCCCCTTAATGCAGGAGGAAATAGTTAGTGACCTACTACGCCATCTGGATGCTCACAAATCTATGGGACCAGATGGAATCCATCCCAGAGTACTGAGGGAACTGGCAGAGGTGCTTCCCAAGCTGCTCTCCCTCATCTATCGGCGATCCTGGTCAACGGGGAAGGTCCCAGAGCACTGGAGGCTTGCCAACGTGACGCCCATTTACGAGAAGGGTCGGAGGGAGGATCCGGGGAACTACGGGCCTGTCAGCCTGACCTCGGTACCGGGGAAGATTATGGAACGGTTTGTCTTGAAAGCGCTCACGTGGCACGTCCGGGACAAGCAGGGGATTGGGCCCGGTCAGCGTGGGTTTACGAAAGGCGGGTTCTGCTTGACCAACCTGATCTCCTTCTATGACCGGGTGACCCGCCTGGTGGATGAGGGAAAGGCTGTGGATGTTACCTACCTTGACTTCAGCAAGGCCTTTGATACTGTCTCTCATGGCATACTCCTTGAGAAGCTGTCGTCTCCTGGCTTAGACAAGTGTACTCTTTGCTGGGTGAAAAACTGGCTGGATGGACGAGCCCAGAGGGTTGTGGTGAATGGGGTTAAATCCGGTCGGCGGCGGGTCGCTAGTGGTGTTCCCCAGGGCTCGGTGTTGGGCCCGGTTCTGCTTAACATCTTTATCGACGATTTGGACGAGGAGATCGAGTGCCCCCTCGGCAAGTTTGCAGACGACACCAAGTTGGGACTCAGGGCTGATCTCCTTGAGGGTAGGAAGGCTCTACACAGATATCTGGACAGGCTGGATCGATGGGCCGAGGCCAATTGTATGAAGTTCAACGAGGCCGAGTGCCGGGTCCTGCGCTTTGGTCACGGCGACCCCGTGCAGCGCTATGGGCTTGGGGAAGAGTGGCTGGAAAGCTGCCCGGCGGAGAAAGACCTGGGGGTGCTGGTTGACAGCCGGCTGACTATGAGCCAGCAGTGTGCCCAGGTGGCCAGGAAGGCCAACGGCATCCTGGCCTGTATCAGAAATAGTGTGGCCGGCAGGAGCAGGGAGGTAATCGTTCCCCCGTATTCGGCACTGGCGAGGCCGCACCTCGAGTACTGCGTTCAGTTTTGGGCCCCTCGCTACGGGAAAGACGTTGAGTTGCTGGAACGTGTCCGGAGAAGGGCAACCGAGTTGGTGAGGGGCCTGGAGCCTAAGTCTGATGAGGAACGGCTGCGGGAGCTGGGGTGGTTTAGTCTGGAGAAAAGGAGGCTGAGGGGAGACCTTATTGCTCTCTACAACTACCTGAAAGGAGATTGTAGCGAGGTGGGTACTGGTCTCTTCTATCAAGTAACTAGAGATAGGACGAGAGAAAATGGCCTGAAGTTGCGCCAGGGGAGGTTTAGCTTGGATATCAGAAAAAAATTCTTTACTGAGAGGGTTGTCAGGCATTGGAACAGGCTGCCCAGGGTAGTGATGGAGTCACCATCCCTGGAGGTGTTCAAAACACACGTAGGTGTGGCACTTTGGGACATGATTTAGTGGGCGTGGTGGTGGTGGGTTGATGGTTGGACTTAATGATCTTAGAGGTCCTTTCCAAATTTCATGATTCGATTCAATGCGATTTGATTCTATTCTAGGGAGCAGAACAGAGATCTAGCAAGAAAGGAAAAAAAAGGAAGGGAGGAAAAACAAAGGGAGAGAGACACAAAGACTGGAAGAAGGACAAAGGGATGGCAGAGGAAAAAAAATAGTGATAGGCTGCAGGACAGAGATGGAGGAGTTAAAAAAAGACACAGGGAGCATGACAGAATGAGAGTGAGAAAAAAGGGACAGAGCAGGACAGCACTGGAGGAAAAAACAACTGTGATAGGCTGTGAGAGAGATACGGAGGAAGAGAGAAAAGAGAAGGGACAGCTAGCTGGAGAGGAGGATACAGTTAGAAAGGATGGAAGAGGGAACGGAACAGAGAGAAATACAGGAAAGATAGCAAGAGGAAGCAGGGCAGAAGGACAGCAATAGAAGAAAAAAGGGACAGGGATCTGGACAGATGGAGAAAAAATCAGGAGGAACAGATACAACATGATACGATGGGACAGGAAGTAACAGAGAGCGACAGATGAGAATAATGACAAGAGACAGAGAGAGACTGTGAGAAACACAGCAGGTGGGGGGGGGGGGGGGAGAGAGATTAGGACCCCTGCAGAGAGAGAGAAGGCATGAATAAAAAGAGTAGGGAGCACCACAAAGGGTCAGAGAAAGAGAAGAACAGGAAGGACAACGGGGACAGTGAGATACAGAATAAACCCCCCCACATGTTATACACATATTATCCAGTAATCAAGCCCATTTCAGAGTTACACAGTACCTCAGCCCCTTTAAGAAAAGTAACACATTGACCGAGCCCCTTTCGGCAGCACACAGAACCCGTGCAAATTTCAAAGGCGGCGCACCGCGCCCGAGCCCCTTTCGGCGCCGCACCGCGCCCGAGCCCCTTTCGGCGCCGCACCGCGCCCGAGCCCCTTTCGGCGCCGCACCGCGCCCGAGCCCCTTTCGGCGCCGCACCGCGCCCGAGCCCCTTTCGGCGCCGCACCGCGCCCGAGCCCCTTTCGGCGCCGCACCGCGCCCGAGCCCCTTTCGGCGCCGCACCGCGCCCGAGCCCCTTTCGGCGCCGCACCGCGCCCGAGCCCCTTTCGGCGCCGCACCGCGCCCGAGCCCCTTTCGGCGCCGCACCGCGCCCGAGCCCCTTTCGGCGCCGCACCGCGCCCGAGCCCCTTTCGGCGCCGCACCGCGCCCGAGCCCCTTTCGGCGCCGCACCGCGCCCGAGCCCCTTTCGGCGCCGCACCGCGCCCGAGCCCCTTTCGGCGCCGCACCGCGCCCGAGCCCCTTTCGGCGCCGCACCGCGCCCGAGCCCCTTTCGGCGCCGCACCGCGCCCGAGCCCCTTTCGGCGCCGCACCGCGCCCGAGCCCCTTTCGGCGCCGCACCGCGCCCGAGCCCCTTTCGGCGCCGCACCGCGCCCGAGCCCCTTTCGGCGCCGCACCGCGCCCGAGCCCCTTTCGGCGCCGCACCGCGCCCGAGCCCCTTTCGGCGCCGCACCGCGCCCGAGCCCCTTTCGGCGCCGCACCGCGCCCGAGCCCCTTTCGGCGCCGCACCGCGCCCGAGCCCCTTTCGGCGCCGCACCGCGCCCGAGCCCCTTTCACAGTTATGTAGCTACGGAGCCAATTTCAAAGTTGGGCAATTACTAGAGCCAGGAACGCACACCCTTTCTATTAACCCAGCAGCAGCTACATTTACCTCGAGATATCTACAACTCTCCCTTGGATGCCACTCTTCTGAGCCACATCCCAAATTCGGGGGGCACCTCCTAACCTACAGCTTCCCAGAGACTCTGAGCTCTGCTACATGCCCACAAAATAAAGTCAAGTCCCAAGGCTTGTAATCTACGAGGGGCCTGCCACGAGCTGCAAAGCTTCTAGGGACACCGTGGCATTCTGTGGGCAATGAGGAAAGGCGACGAGGCATCCCAGACCCTGAAAGGCATTGTGCCTCACGGCCCTTCTGCTTTCTTCAGAAATACTAAATCTCCATATACAAATACATACAAGACGGTCACCCTAACCCCTGACAAACAATGTCACCATCGGTCCCGTTAAGAGAGATATCAGCAACTTACACAGCATACAGCAGAACCGGTGAAAAAAACAAGGCTCCTTTTTCAATAAAGCTGGGAATTCCAGGAAAACATAATGCATGAAGAATTAAAAAAAAATAAATGAACAAACAATGCATACTATCAAACCATCTTTCTACCCCTGAACACTCAAAACAAAATTACTGACCTGAAAAAAAAAAAGGAAAAAAAAGCTGCATACAAGTGTTACTTTCTACCACACATGCTGCTGAACCTTGACTGGTCCTGAAGCTCTTACCTCAGGCAGACACCTCTTCCCAAAGGACTCAAGCAAGAGCTGAGCACCAACACCAGAGAAACCCAGGAGCACAAGGAGCTCCCTCAGCAGAGGCTGTGGCTCAAATAGCCCGAGCCTCCACCCACCACCCTTAGCACAATCACCTGGGAAAGGGGAAGGGCAAACCACCAGAAGTTATGAGGTCAGCTGGAGGAGCAGCAGCACTGTTCTCACCTGCCTTAACTTTACAGCAAGCAAGGTCCTGGACAGAGAAAGTAACCCCCCCAGGAAATGACACTACTTGCTCCTGTACTACGGCTACACCTATTGCATCGGCAATGTGACCAGGTAGGGAATTAAACTTAATTTTTCTGGGGTGTAGATAGAAAACAATAGATGCCCTTCTAAACTAGGTAAGAAACTAGCTCATTAAATGCAATGACAATGTTCTCAAAATTGATGTGCTTTAGTTTCCTATAAAAAAGCCAAAACGCTCTGGGGTTATGCTTCATTTCTAGCAAGACTGCGCATACCACCTTACTTCTACCAGAACTACCTTCTGGACAGGAATGAATCAAAAAGCAGAATTAGATCCCTTAAGAATTCCATCTCCAAAATATCTCTGGTTGCAAAATAAATTATTTACTGTGAATAGCCAATGATTCAGAGTCCCCCTGAGCGTGTCTCCAGCTGACTCCCTTAACAGAGTTACAAGAGTCCCAAAGCACAAGAGACACCAAAAACCCCATGGAAATACATGGGGGGGACCAGGCAGCAGCCATGCCCCACAAGGACAGGCCAGGGCAGGGCAGGGGGGCAACAACACCCCCTGCAGTCATGCAGGAAAGGGTCAGCAGAAGCCACACCCCCGCGGTTTGGGGGGGGGGGGGGCGGCAGCAGCCACAAATGACACCAAGAAAACATGGAACTTCAGGGATACACGGCGGGTGTGGGGGAGTGAAGCACCCACCAATCGGCATGGGAAAAAACGCACAGGGAAGGTGGGTTAGATGGATAGTTTGCGGTGGTAAGATACATGCGCAAGAACATGTAACCCTAATGACCCTAACCCTAACCCCTAACCCCCTAACCCTAACCCTAACCCCCTAACCCTAATGACCCTAACCCCCTAACCCCAACCCTAACCCCTAACCGCCCTAACCCTAACCCCTAACCCCCTAACCCCAACCCCTAACCCCCTAACCCTAACCTAACCCCTAACCCTAACCCAAACCCTAACCCCTAACCCACTAACCCTAACCCACTAACCCTAACCTTAACAGCGCCCTAACCCCCTAACCCCCTAACCCCAACCCCTAACCCCCTAACCCTAACCCCCTAACCCCCAACCCTAACCTAACCCTAACCCCTAACCTAACCCTAACCCAAACCCTAACCCCAACCCCTAACCTTAACGGCGCCTTAACCCTAACCCCTAACCCTAATGACCCTAACCACCCTAACCCTAACCCCTAAACCTAACCCTAACCCCAACCCCTAACCCCAACCCCCTAACCCTAATGGCCCTAACCCTAAACCCAACCCCTAACCCTAAACCCCTAACCCTAATGACCCTAACCCCTAAACCTAACCCTAACCCCAACCCTAGCCCCCTAACCCCCTAAAGCTAACCCTAAACCCTAACCCCCTAACCCCTAACCCTAATGGCACCCTAACCCCTAACCCTAACGACCCTAACCCTAATG